>NW_017307662.1:251147-287339 GCF_000935625.1 Nanorana parkeri | reverse complement strand
GTGTAGCAGCAAGAATATAATGTTGTATATTCTGGAATACATGCTTAAATTGAAAAAAAAAAAGGCCATGGATGTTTATGAAGTTCAGCCTTTACAGTAGTTATTCTACAAATGCAAGAATATATATATATATATATATATACATATACACACACACTATATTGCCATAAGTATTGAGACACCCCTCCAAATAATCCGTTCCGTGAAGTTTCCTTGCTACTAAATATTCCACGGTCAACTGTTAGTGGTATTATAACAAAGTAGAAGCAACTGGGAACAACAGCAACTCAGCCACGAAGTGGTAGGCCACGTGAAATGACACAGCGGGGTCAGCACATGCTGAAGCGCACAGTGCACAGAAGTCGCCAACAGTCTGCAACTTCAATAGCTACAGACCTCCAAACTTCATGTGGCCTTCAGATTGGCACAACAGTGCATACAGAGCTTCATGGAATGGGTTTCCATGGCTGAGCAGCTGCATCCAAGCCTTACATCACCAAGTGCAATGCAAAGCGTTGGATGTAGTGGTGTTAAGCACGAAGTGGAGACGTGTTTTGATAAATTTCCCCCTCAGTCTTTGTATTTCAGTCCAGCTCCTATCCAGTGAGCCCTGTTTACCCTGTGCACTGGGATCTTGTAGATCCTTAATTACAGACCTGAGAGCCAGCTGAGTTTTAACCCCTTCTTTTCAGGGAACACTGAAAGTTCCATTCTGGGGCTAATATAACAGTGTTAACTCACTCTCCCATCACAAATGATATATGTGTAAAGGCAAACCTATTCTAAATTTTGCATACAGAGGGGAAGAACCATTTTTAAAGTAGTTTTTGTTTTTATTGCTGTCTATATCCCTGCTGTGAAGAGATTCACCTTAAGCTTAGACCCTAGCCCTATACTGCAGTCTATAATTACACACACACACACACACACACACACACACTGAGACTACATTTAAAAAAAATGTAGCAGTAAAACTGTGTGGTTGTTTTTTAATCTGGTCCTCCAGTTAGCAGCAGTTCGGTATTAATGTGAATGCGTGACGTCCAAGTGTAGAGCAGCATTCAAGGTGTCAATACTGAGTAGACAGGCTTCGTTCATGACTTTCAGATATGTAACCCAATAAGGGACTCTATAAGCAAAAAAAGCTCTTAAATTCTCTAAAGTGGAGGAAAATGCATTTATCATGGATCCAATGATTACATGGACAGTGCTTTGTTATCACCCTTGCTTTAGAAAAAATGTAGATGATGATTCATCCCCTAATGCAATGACAAGAAAGCTAAATTAATAACATGAAAGAAATTGTCGAGCAGCAATTTAATGTGGTTGTAACAGAGCCATCTCTTCTGATAAACAGATGTAAGCTTGCTTTTAGAATTTTTTTTGAAAAAGTTGATTCCAAGTCAATAAATGACACGTCAGAATATTTATAAGTAGGGCTGGTAATGATTAAAATTTTCGTGTTCGATTAATCGGAAAAAAATGTAAACGATTAATCGATTAATTTCGATGAATTATAACGCACATACAGATCCAACTACATTGGTCTATACACATACAGCATAGCAATGAAGTAATAAAATGAACTAGGATCACACTAATCCAGCACGTTATTAATCTCACGTGCCCCACTCAATATGGCCGCCGCTTGAGTGGGGCAACTCAGAATAATAACGTGCTGGATTAGTGTTATCCTAGTTCATTTTTTTATTTCATTGCTGTGCTGTATGTGTATAGGCCAATGCCTTGGCTGGCGCTCGTGTAGAAGGTTTCTTGGACAAACTCACCGGCCCAAGTGGCTCAGTCGGCTAACGAAGGGGGGAGGAGTCCGGTGATGTCACGGACATCGATGTCACCGAACTCCTCCCCCTTCCCTTCGTTAGCCGTCACGGACATCGACGTCACCTGACTCCTCCCTCTTCCCTTCGTTAGCTGACTGAGCCACTTGGGGAAGGGTGGAGGAGTCCGGTGACATCACGGACATCGCCGACGGGACTCCTGGAAGCCGGTGGAGAGGTGAGTTTTTTCATTAGCGATCAAAATAATTTTAATCGATCAAAACGTTTAACGATTAATCGAGAAATTAATCTTTAATTTCCACAGCCCTATTTATTATAGATAAATATATTTAGTTATATGAAAAAGTGATTCCCTGGTTTTGCTCTGCGATGTAGAAGTACAGAAGGGAAGCACCAGTGTCTGGAAGGACATAATAGCTCATGAGTTGGATGCTATTATGAATTTTTAGCCAATTCAGCCTAGTTGTGGGTGGCCCTGCAAGCACCACCTTTTAAAAAAACGACTGAGCTGGGTGTAACGCCTATTGCATCAGCCATGGGTGCCAACGTTGACTGAATACAATAGCTGGCAGTGGAGATTCCTCCATTAGCACTGTTAGATGTAAATGGGGAAATCAGTTGATTACTCTTGTTCAGCCCGCAGGATGTCAGCAGGAAACAAAATGAGGGTAAGTCTCACACGGAACTATGGATAGCAGTAAAAACCCAAAAGGGGATCTAATCCTTCCCCAATCCACTAGAAAAATTGTTTTGACTAGAAATGCACTTTAAATAATTTCAAGTGTATTGTATTTTCCAAGCAATGTTTAGTTGTTGTACATTTGTCCATTTACATGCTAAATTGTATTAATATTGGTAAACATTGTAAGTGGTGTAAGATGACAACATAATATCACAAAACATTTTTCCCTCTATCTTTAACAGCAATAAAATGTATAAATTGTTAGTAATTGTTGGCCTCATAACAGGATTTGGAAACCTTTAGGCCAATGAGAGTTATTCAATTAACAGGAGTTCTATACATCATTGTTCCTCCCAGGCCATCATATCACTGCTATTTATCAGCCTATAATTTAGTTACACATCATATAGCCATACGAGATACATGGTTAGCCTGAAGGCAATCCTGTTTAGAAATAACGCCACTTGTCTGGATATAACGGGATACCACATTATATAAATAAGGTACTTCCATCATCATTTTATGATAGAATAACATTCCCAGGATTTATTGCTTAGTACATACACTCTACTTTCTAAATTCATTGCTTTTGTGTTGGTTTTTTTCTGTTTAGAAATAACGCCACTTGTCTGGATATAACGGGATACCACATTATATAAATAAGGTACTTCCATCATCATTTTATGATAGAATAACATTCCCAGGATTTATTGCTTAGTACATACACTCTACTTTCTAAATTCATTGCTTTTGTGTTGTTTTTTTTTAATATATCTATCTATCTATCTATCTATCTATCTATCTATCTATCTATCTATCTATCTATCTATCATTCATCAGTCAGTATCAATGTATAGTTTAATGTAAACTAAAAGGATTGTTTATAAAAAATAGAAAAAAAGGAAACAGAAACAAAAACTACTCAAACTGTTTACAGCTTATAGCTACCAATCAGGATTCATCTTTATATTTTGGAAATATGAAGCAAAAAATGTGATTGGTCACTATAAAGAGCCATTCTGCTTTTGTAACACATTTTCTAAACATTTCTAACAAGACAGAGGCTGTATAGTCTGTGATGTACCAAACAAGAAAATGAAGCAAGGGATACGAAAAAATCTGGTGAAAAGCTTTTCTTAGAAAACCTAATATATAGGCAAATCATTTTACACTTCGACAATTTTAGATGAGGTAAGTAAAGTGAGACAAAAATGATTTTTTGCTAGCGATATAAATAATCCCAATGCCAATTTACTGCTATCAGTGAAGTTGATCTTTGAAGAGAAAAGATTGAAAAACAAACAGTGATATTGCAAATGTGGATTATGATTCCATACCCTTAGGGGTCTTTATAAAACATTTGCAGAGCTGTTTACTGCTCTGTAAGCGCTGTGTTGTAGATTTATACCGTATTATGGCCACTACAGTAGATGGAGTCAAGAAACATAGGAAATTCCTATGCTTCTAAGCTCCGTGACTCCATCTAGTGACCATAATGCAGTGCACATTTACCACATAGACGTTTGAAGAGTGAACAGCTTTGCAAACGTTTTATAAATACACCCCGAAAGGTCAATTTTTTTGTTCATTTTTTATAGACTTGTAAAGGGTTAGACCCGTTGTCAAGTTTATATTGCTCTGATATTGCTCTATTACTGTGATTCCCCCCTCTATTTGTCATTGACCATAGTCACTGGCACAAACAGTCATAGGAAATCCCAAAATTTAGAATTGTCATAACTCAAAGGAGACCAACAATTTACACAGAGTTTGTTGTGTACAGAATTACATATTTACTGAACTTTAAAACTAGTATATTTATTGAAAATAGGGAGGTGAGGCTACCTTCTGAATCTGTCAAAACTACCCCGGGGATACATGTACCTTATGTAGAGAACCACTGGGTTATAAAAATAACCTTCATATAGATCATGTTACATAGTTCAACCAAAAATATAATCTAGCACATTGGCTTGGTGGTTAGCACTTGTGCCTTGCAGCACTGGGGGTCCCTGGTTCCTATCCTAGTCAGGACAGTATCTGCATGGAGTTCACATGTTCTCCCGGTGCTTGCCTGGGTTTTCTCTGGGTACTCTGGTTTCCTCCTGCACTCCAAAGACATGATGGTAGGTTAATGGGCTCCTGTCTAAATTGACCCTAGTATGCATGTGAGGTAGGTAACTTAGATTGTAAACTCCTCGAGGGCAGGGACTTATGTGAATGTACAGTATGTAAAGTGCTGTGTAAATTGTCAGTACTATATGAATACTCATAATAAATAAAGAAATCTGCAGTTGATCCAGAGGAAGGCACAGAAAACACTATGAAGTGCTGATAGATGATGGCAGTTCTGATGTTTGGCTAGCTTTATAAAGTTTATGTTCACACCATTAATCAGCATATAACAGACTTCTTAACTCTAGGAAAATAAATGCTCTGAATATAAATGTTGTATTTCTTGAAAAAAAATACACAGGGGATTCATACTCTTGCCCTATCAACTTGTCCTATGAAAAGGAAGATGAAACCTAGAATCAATCTGCTAATAAGTTCCCAAGTGACTGAATGCTTTAAAGCTTGATGAAGACCATTAAACTCACTAGCGGTGCTTTAGAATTCGAGGTGATATTTACATTTCTACAATATACCTGTCAAACCATTTTCCATATTAGATTATTTAACTATAATGAATTACGGCATCGGTAGGAAAGGGTTACAAGGAATGTGCATATAGTGGTTTATTAAGAAATGAAAGAATCTCTTGGTGGAGAACTGTGGATAACATTTTATAAGTGTTAATGTGTCTCTTAATTAAAAACACTTTAGGAAAGTTCTGCAGCAAAAATGATTTTTCAATAGGAATTATTGGAAGGGATGATCCCTTACATCTTTTATGAAAAGAACTCTAAGAGCTACGGAAGTAAAAGAAAATCCTGCTCTCAACACTGCTCCAAGAAAATTGCTTAGTGAACTTCCTCAAACACGCAATGTGGACTTATCCTTTGACAGTGCTAAGAGAAGTGATGATCTGCAAATTGCAGTAACTTATGGCAAGAAAGCAGAAATGATCTCTCAACAGATCTGATGAGAAAACAGGTCAAGCTGGGTAAATGGGCCAAAAGGAATCAACAAGTCCTACATATATAAACTCTGTAGTAAAGCAATGTTTTTTTATAACAGAGGCTGTCAACATGTCATCATTTCCATTGAAGTCCAAAAACAATTGTTGCTCATTTCAATTTAGTGGAGAGAACATTCTTAATCATTCCCCAGAACTGTGCATCTACAATTCTGGTTTACAGCACCATTTATTCAACGTTATTCAACAAAACCATTTATTCAACTTCCATACAGTTGTTTTAGGATTGCTGTCCCTCAACAATGGATGATATTGACTACATGGACCTTACTCAATAAACTGTGCAAAGAATAAATTGTAGAGGGCACTATCCTATTGTAGCTAATTAGAACATAATTGGCGTACTTGTCATTAGTATATGATGGTTTCTGGTTGGCTAATATACAGTATGTATTGCAACTTGCTCCTTGCACTTTGTATTGAATAAGCCTGCAGGGCACCTACAGAGTAGGTCTCAGAAAGCAATAAGACAGGATAACTGGTTAGGGTGTGATAAGGGGACCAAAAAGGAACATGGTGAAATACATCATTGATTTACAAGCCATTTTCTTTCAGAACCACGTATATAGTTAGAAACAATACATCCTTTTACTGCTATATATAAATAATATTAGAGAACGCCAATGTTTCATAAGCTGCAGTATTTATAAGAGCAAGTGAAAATAGCTACATAAAGAGTGTTGTTACATTTGCAATCCTTGTTACTAATATAAAAAGCGTATTTGTTATATAAAGCTGTACAATATAAAGAGACCAGTTAAAGATGTAATCCAGTCTAAATGATATCATAACTTTATTATTTTAATAGCAGAGTGTTTAGATCTTTTAAACAAAGCATATTATTAATACTGACTGTTTCTAAAATCGAAAATCTCCTGACCTAAACCAGACACCCAGAATGATGTCTGGTCTGTGTTTTACCTGGAAATCAGTGGGAGGTATTCTGTGTCTATGACATGCTACAGAATCGAAGTAGCCACTGATTTGTGTTAATGGTTCCACATGTATATGACTGTTAAAGGAGAATTTTAAAGGAACATTTTTATTAACCCTTGCAGTCGCTGCAAGGGATTAATTGTCTGTTTTGGTTTTAAGGAGGAAAATAACAAAGTTATATACTCACCTGATCCTTGGAGTTGTCCGGCTGAGACAGTGCTCCCTCTAGCCTGTCTCCTCCTCGGCTGCAACAAATTGGTGTCCTCATGTCCTGTGTATACCGTGTTTCCCCGAAAATAAGACACTGTCTTATTTATTTTTTTGCACGAAATAAGACCCTAGGTCTTATTTTCGGGGGATGTCTTACCTGGCTGGGGGAGGAGTGGACGAGGTCCCGGAAGGCGGCGTGCTGTTGCCGGTCCCGGCGGATGTCGCTTCCATTGTGCGTGCGTGCGGGCGGGCGTGAGCTGCGGGCGGGGCAGGATGGAGCTGCGGCAGGCTGGTGTGTGGGCGGGCGTGTGGGCGGGGCTGGAGCTGCGGCAGGCTGGTGTGTGGGCGGGCGTGTGGGCGGGCGTGTGGGCGGGGCAGGAGCTGCGGCCGGTCTTTACACAGTTTATGTGCAGCTACCCCGGAAGTAAGACCTAGCGGATTTCTGTAATAGAAGACCTACCACCGAACTAGGTCTTATTTTCGGGGTAGGTCTTATATTACAGAAATCCCTGAAGATAGTGCTAGGTCTTATTTTCGGGGTAGGTCTTACTTTCGGGGAAACACTTTCGGGGGTAGAATGTGATGACTCAGGGACCTTAGATAAGCAGAAGGGGACTCCAGGGACCGGTCTAATAACAAGCTGGCTCCAAGGATCAGATGCGTATAATGTTGTTGTTTTCCTCCCTTTAAATAGCACTTAATCCTTGCAGTGCAGGGATAGCCCCACTGAAAGGCTTAATGAAACATTTCCCTGGAGTTCTTCTTTAAAGATGTGGGGAAACCTTAAACATAGGGCACAGAAAGAGCTCATGCTTCCCTCAAGTTGCAATGAGGTTTTATTATGTGGTCAACTTAGATGCATATGATACTAAGCAGAGTTCTATGTACTGGACTGGTTCGAATAGCTTGTTATTTCTGTGATACTATTATTAATAAATGAACTTTTGTTTGCCAACAATGCATCATTAATTCATCACCTTGTTTATTTATCCACTAATTAATAATTAATTTATCAGTTAATTTCCTTTTCAACACTACTTTCCTGCAATGTGTGTTATCTGTTTGACGGACTGCATTATTTATTTGATCCATGAAAAACAAAGTAATGAAAAAACAAATGATCTAGATGTTATAGTCACACAAAACATACTTTCCCGCAATATACCTTTAAAACATGCTTTTGCATTTTCAAAACATATGTCCAAAATGTCTTTCTTTTGATTTGCATTTACTTTATCTAAGGTTTCAAGTGTTCAGAAAAATGTTTCATTGCATAGAATTTTCCAAAAAAGATTAATGAGCACTGAGCCTGTAAAATGCATAACTTACCGTAACTATCTATACTAATTTGTTACCCACCATTGTGAACAATTGTTTATAAATGAAGAAAAGAGAGCATACTGCTGAATGTTATAACCCTCCAGTTCCTTTTTTTTTATCATAGGCAGTTATTTCACTTAGGGACGTCATGGTAGTCAACCTGTTTCCATAGGAGGAAATCTGCATTCAAGTTACTCTGATAAAATACTGTAGACATACAGTGTATTCTGAGGTTGATTGTTTACACATTAATCATTTAAAACTCAAAATAAAAAGCAAAACAATAGTATCTACTTTTCAGTGCACCTTCTGCGCCAAAATACTATATGAACATCAATGCATTCCTTTTGTGGTCACTAACTGCTCACTTGAAATCTTCCTGTAGGAACCATGGAGGCTGCCATTTTTTGTTAATTTCCCAGCTGTCAAGATAGCACTCGGACTTCAATACTTTAAGTCACTGACCAGAACCTGTATGCAAATATGGGCTTTTGAGTTTACACTGACTTTCCTGATCTACATAATTCTAAGTTAGTGACTCAATAGGGTTGATTTACTAAAGTCAAATAGGTTTGTCACTTTGCAAGGAAATTTGCACTTTGCAGGGAGCTTAGTTTATGTGGTGGTTTTTACCCTGTACAAAGAATACATAATCATGTGCAAATAAAACAAAAACAACAACAACAAAAAAACAGTAATTTGCTTGTACCTGATTGGGTGATGAAAGGCAGAAGACTTTCACCTCATTCAACAAACTAAGGGGAAACTTCCTCTGTAAAGTGCAAATTCCCTTGCAACGTGAACAGCTTACTTGCCTTTAGTAAATCAATCCCAATATATGGAAGACACAGTGGTTGTTTTACTAAAGGAGTAGAACATGTTCACTTTTCAAAAGGGAAGTTTCTCTTTGCAAGGTAATTTTCTCTCAGCTTAGTGATTGTGGGGAAAATTCCGTTTGCAAAGAATACTCAGTCATGTGCAAGGAAAATACATTAAAGGAGAACTATAGGGTTAGGGCTTTTCCCCATAGTTCTCCTTAGGGTAACGGGGGGACACAAACTAGCGTCCTCCCGTCACCATAGGCTCAGTATACCGCGCTGCTGCTCGCGGTATACTAAGACGCAGCAGCTGAAGCGGATCCCAACAATTGTGCCGGGATCCGCCCAGCTGCGTGACTGACAGCTGGCTCTGCCTATCTAGAGGCAGAGCCAGCTGTACCCGCCCCCTCCCCCGTTCGTTCCGCCAGTCAGCACTGGTGGATCAGAGCGGGAGGGGGGAATCTAGCCCCTCCCCTGTCACAGCAGAGAGCCGTGACAGGATCGAGAAGTGAGCGAACGCCGGTATGTGTTCGCTCACCTCCCGATCTACTGAGCCGACCTATGCCAGTCTCATTGTCACAGGTCAGCTAGAACTATGAGGTGAGTGAAAAGCACTCACCTCATAGTTCTCCTTTAAAAAATAGTATATTTGCTTTCACATGATTGGATGATGGAAGTCAACAGATCTTTGCCTCATTAATTAGTGTGACATTGGGGAGGTTAGCACAAATGGCGAGCGCTTAAGGACCAGTCATGAAGCCGTTTTCACAGAACAAAGGACAGGCTTTTATTAATTCCAAAGGCAGAAAAAGGAAATCCAACATAAATAACTTGCTGTAGCATATGACAGATACGGGCTCACCAATCCTTGAGCTGTCCCAAACACTCACGGTGTCCCAGTCTTTTAATAAGTCTCTCTTGCAGCACTGCTGCTCCGGCCCCAATCTTCAGGGCCACTGTCTGGTTCCTCCAGACAACCGCAATAACATGCCAATCCTTCCAATATGTTTCACGAACCTGCAGCTCCCTGCTGCACTGGCCTCCACACTGACCCCTGGGTGGAGTTCTCCTGACTCACAGGTGGGGGCCCTGAACAAATCCCAGCACACTCTTCATGAGGGCTGTACACAGGTGCATAATCACTATTAAAAGGCATGGAACCATGGAATGGAGATTTGGAGGCCACATAACAGTGGTATTGCCACGCAATGCCACACTAGCTAAGGAAAAATGTCCTTGAAAAGTGAAAATTCACTTTTCTAAGTGAACAGCCAGTTTCCCTTTAGTAAATAAACCCATAGAGTCGGAATAAAAGCCTGGTGCATAGTGTTTTCAGAAGACGCACAGCAATGATAGTTTAAATAGGATCATTGCAGGAATTTCTGGATAACACCAGTCTGATTAGATATGTGCATTGCTGCTAAGCAGAGCTCAGAGAGCTCTCGCCTACATTGTTCAGATGAAAAAGGATGTGACTGAACCAGTAGGTAAACACTTGTGTTCTGAAATGTATGAAATAGGAAGACAGGAGGAATGGCTGCTTCTGTTTAAAGGTGAATGTATAGTTGACAACAACAAGCCATTGTAGGCAGAGAATGTACAAAGATTCTTCACAAATTGAGGTACCACAACACAAACAATATGTAAAAAATATATAATTTTTATTAAAAGCAGTTACAGTCAGAAAAGATGATACAGGCCTTGTTCACACCAAGCGTGTTCCAGGAGCAGAGCAGTTACAGACCGGAGCAAAACTGCGTCCAATGTATTCCAATAGTATTTTTAGCTCCAGTTCACATTGCAGCGTTCAGTTCCAGAGCATGTAAAAAAACTGCAGCAGGCCCTATGTTACCTGCTCTGGACCTGCTCTGGAACGCATGCAAACGCATAAAAAACGCATGCAAACGCCCTGGAATGCACTGAAAGCCCATTTTAAACTTTTTTTAAAGCCAAAAACGGCCCGGAACGCATCAAAAACGCGGCAAAAAACACAGCACAAATGCGGCACAACCCATTGCACTGCGTGTGCAGAAACTCATGCAGATCTGCTCTGCATTTGGTGTGAACAAGGCCTCAGAATAAAAATAGAATCTATTAAGGAGGATTCATTGGATTATACATCATATAAGCCTCTAAATGCTTCACCCCAAATGACCACTGATCTGCTACATAAATACGCTTGCAATTATAATAACCTTAAGATTCCCTTTACACATGACCGTAAGGTCCCTGGCCAACCCTACTATTCACTTTACAGATCCAAAGCCAGCCTCTTGCTACCTAGATCAATGCGGTGTATCCCTCCTGCACACTTCACAGATGTCTGTGGCACCCCCGGTGAACTTCCTTGCACACTTCACAGACATCTGCGGCACCCCCGTGAACTTTCATCTCTTCCCCCAGTCCAGTAACCCTGTCAGTGTTCTAATGTGACCAATCCCCATATCAAACAACAAGATCAGCGTTGGCATGGTGCACCTTAACAGTCAGCAGTAATTGGACAGGGTAGAGAAAAATGCTTCACCTGCCACAGCAATTGAACTATGCCAGCCTCGTGTTGGCAATAGCTGAGTAAACCGGCATCTAATTGTTGCAGAGGTGTGTTTGAGGAGTTTGCAGCATGCAAGCAATCAAGCACCTGACACAATCCTGTATCGGCTGGTTGTATGGGTACTTTACACAGCCACAGGCCAGGCTATCGCGGGGCAAATTAGTAAAAAGAAGGACTTTCCAGGCAAATGTGGCACAGTTAGTAATTGTATGAATGTAAATTAGTTTTCAGTATTATAATACAATGTATATAACCAATAATAATAAAAAATATGATACCACCATTTTCCATATTCATGGGGGACCTGAGTAGCAGTACTTGCACTTCAGAAAGGCAGACAACCTTTGCCTGCCACATTGATAAATGAGAATCATTGGACTAAATCAAGACGCGAAAATATTGACTTTCTGGTGAAAATGACAAACTGCATGAAACTGTTGCTGACCAAACAATTCTTTTTTAAGCCTCATCAGCCCCTAGTCTAATTCCTTTAATGTCCTGGTTACAGTACATGATCCCCTGTGTGGTTATCTGTCTCATAACTGAGGAATTATACAAGTAACAAAACACAAGTAATTAGCTTATTGGCACATGCTATTAAAAGGCACAGGACTATAAGGAGACCATTTACACGTCCTCCATTGGAGTGTGAATAATTTGGTCATGTGCTCTCTCAAACAGCATGAAGGGATCTTTATATTGATCTGCCCTCACTTAGTTATATACCGCCTAAGTCTTTCACAGCTTTTCAGTTTTAAGCTGTTCAGCTTCCAAACCTATTCTGTTTCTTTATGTCTGTAATTATTAATTCTAGATTTGAAACACTTTAGGCATAATTGTACCTTCGAAATGGCACGGAGCAGCATTGTGCTTGTGTTGATTCAATAATAAGACAGAAAACTTTATCTGATAAATCAATATGAGGATTTTCTTTTTGGAAGCCATAACAATTTAACCATTGAGTTCCTTGTAGGATACTCTCAGACATTAAAGGGAATCTATTCGTATTGTCAGTGCATTTTGAGTCATTATAGCAATTTTGCACAGAAGCAATTTTTGATGCAACTTGCACATATTTACTAGCAAGCTTAGCCTTTTTTTCAGGATTGTATTCTGTACACAGATTAGCAGGCAGGGGTGGTTGAATAAAAAAAAAAAAACTGAACGGAGTTCCAAATATTAAAACTGTTAAAATATACAGTATATTTTATTAATGTATTTGATGGTTTGCTTGAAGTTTAGCTTTTTATGTGTATTCAAAATACATTGAATGGAATTTATCAATACTGGAGAAGACATTTCAAAGCTTAAGGAAAACTATGGGATGAGTAAAATACACTTATCCTAATAGATAGAGCCAATCTGTGAAGCTGTCACATGTTGGCTCTATTGATCGAGAACTGAGCGATCACATACCGCTGATCGCTCAGCTCACCATCTTCTCCCTGCAGAGAGTGGATGAAGATCCCTGCAGGGATTCCCCCCTTTCTCTTCCTCCAGCACTGACTGGAGGAACAGATGGGGGAGGGGGCAACAGTTAGCCAGCTGTCAATCAGGTAACTGGGTGGATCTTGACAATATTGCCGGGATCTGTCCTGGCTGCAGCTCGGCTGTCCTCCTGTGACCCTAAAGAGAACTACGGCGAAAAAAGGTTTGGCCATAGTTCTCTTTTAACTGAACAAGTGGAGGATGGAATCTGATTGGTTACTATGGACAACTGCTCCAGATACTGTATGCTCCATTTTAATAAGCCCCCCATACTGTCTATGTCATCCTGGTGCAATCTACATGCAGTAACTGCACCATGTAATAACCACATTAACAGAATAGTGTGTACATGTTGTTTGGACTTAGATGGAGCTGCCTTCCTATTAATATTGCAGCCTCGTGAGTTGATTATAGTATTTTTGGCTTAAAAATAAAACAAGCATATGAAGAAATCTGGGTTCCTACAAGTAAATGCATGTTTCAAATAAAAATTCAGAAAGGTAAGCACAGAATACATTAGAGCGCAGCTAAAACCTGAACTTATTTGTAGCAGATAAAAAGACGTGAGTCTTAAAAAATACAGCTACCAGAAAAATTCCAATTTATGACAATGAGGAACTTGCAGATTGAAAATGATTTATATTCACTGCTGTTGCTATTTTAGTGGGATTTAAGCTTGAACATTGCATTGCCTTATTGTTAAGTGTTTCATTTTGTATTAATGAGGAGCGGGTACACTGAATGTAATTTACATTGATTGTCAGTGTTCGGTTCAATTTAACTCTGCAGCACAATGGAAGAATTGCTCCTTTTATGAAAATGTGGGCAGCCAGTATGCTGTATTATTCCCTGCCCTTATTTCTGTGAATAAGGAATATATTTCCTGATGTGTATTACCTAAAAGATCAGAAATAAAAAGCTTTTAAGGGCAACTCTGCTTTTGTCGATATATTATATGTTTTCTACTTAAGCCTTTGTGTAATTTAACGCTAATGAAAATGACCTCTCTTGTTCTGTATCCAGCTAAGATTTACTAAAACCAATTTAAAAACACCTCAAGTATGTTTCCTTTCCTTGGGGGCACCCTGTATATTGTTGGTGTATGGAACTACCATCCCAAATGCGATTTCCTGCTCATGTGACTGACTTGCTGCTGTTCTTAGCAGTTTTTTTATCATTACCACCCTGGGGCTAATCATGTGAGGTGCACCGAAATGAAAAAAAAAAAATGTCAGGCCAAAACCGAAAATGTTTTTTTATTACTTTTTCAAAAAAGGTTTTAAATATATTTTATTCTTATTTATGTTTTATAAACTTTTACATTTTTTATATTTTATTTATTTATTTGTATTAAATATTTTTAGTTTTTACTTTACATTTAGGGGCTTTGGGGAAATATTGGGGGTCTAAACATACCCCTGGTATTTCCCTTTTAAAATAGAAAAAGAGATTGAGGACACAGAGTCCTCAATCTCTTTTTCTGCAGCCCCTGTTATCAATGAACAGGAAGCATCTATACTGAGTACTCCTGTTCATTCATAACTTGTGGAGATAATATGTTTACCATGTCCACAATCATGAATGAACAGGAAGTGATGAAGATCACTTCCTGTTCATTCATAATTGGGGACACAGTAAACATATTATGTCCTCAATTATTTACAAACACTCAGCGATCACTGATCGCTGAGTGCTTGTACTCGCTCTCCATCCTGACTCACTGTCACAGGAGGCTGAGCGAGCGGTGTGGGGAGGAGAGAGCTCGATCTCCTCTGACAGCTGACTCCTCCCCCGCACCGCCAGCATTGCATACTGTGACAGCTATCTCTGCCCACACACCGCTGCTCTCATGATCTGTCACAGGAGGCTGAGCGGGGCTGTGTGGGATGACAGCTGTCTCCGCCCCTGCACCGCTCTCCTAATCTGTCACAGGAGGCTGAGCAGCTCGGCCTCCTGTGACAGTTTCTCTCCTCCACGTTTCTCTCCTCTGAGACACAGAGCAGCACCCAGTAGGGAGGAAAGAAAGCAGGGATGTACCGCTATTTCGGCGGAAAGATGGCACTTTGCCAACAGTGCCATTTTCGGACAATATGTTTCGGCGGCCGAAATTTCGGTGCATACCTAGTGAATATAGATAGAAGATCATCCTGCTCAGTACTCAGGAAGTACGGACTGACCGCACGAAGTAGGAAGTGAATGAAATATATATATGGCTTGATAAAATCCTTGCAATGTATGTAATGGCCATTTTACCAGGTTACATTTTAAAGATGAACCCAGGCAGACACACAATAATGTGGTTCAGTATTCATTATAACATTACATTTTGTAAAACAGTCAGTGTCTAAATTTGAGGTGGTATTCTCCACTTGCAGTTCCCGTAGAGAAAAGCTCAAAGTGAGAGAAGAAGACGCAATACAAAGAGCCAATGAGTTAATGTGCTGACACAGAGCACGCCAGTGGGAGAATGACAGGAGAGATGAGCTCATCACTGTACTGCTTCTCCTTCACTGTCCAGTTACAGGCTGGGGGTGGGTCCATGACAGCCTGAGCTCAAAGCAAGTGGGTTGAATGATGCTGGCAGTCATTTAATTATAAGAGGTTAAGGACATTGAGTGTCAAATAAAAGTACTACCAGGGACAGCTCCAGATTGGAGGTGAGTATTATAGCAAAGGCTGCTTTTTAATTTCATCTTTTAAAAGTTTATTAATGTATTTCTTACTGAAGTTTTTAAATTTTTCTGATGTTAAGACAGATATTCTAATATATATAAATATTGGTTTTAATATTTTTATTTTGTTTAAATACCTTCAGCTACTGAGAGAATGCTAAATAACTCGTGCTACCACAATTACCTGTAGAAAGAACATTGGTGTTACAGTGTAGCATAGACGTCTGAATTCTTTCAGTACCTCTTATAGGAATATGTGTGATTTATATTGTTTACGGTACAAGATCTTATAATATGCACAAGTTATATACTTGAATATATAACCATTAAACAAGGTCTTTTTATTTTTTAATAATGTAAGAAGAAGTTGCTGTATACATATAAGTGTCTATGGCAAGGATTGTCTCAGACAGCTTGCAATACCCTGCTGGAAACAGTTATAATCGGTCAAAGCATCTAAGGGAGAACCATTCTTCCCTAAGATACTTTAATTATTGAGGCTCATAATTCATTATCCGGCAATCCACAGTAACTGATCACATCTTAGTTTTTATTAGTTATGAGTAGATTGAACAGAATAGAGAAATATGTTTTTGACTGGCTGCTAATGGGTTGTTGTACTTTACAACCTTGCTGTTTGCCACAGGTAAATAAAAGCCAATGTGCCAGTATGTGATAATGGAAGGCAATAGTGTTAATGTTTAAACAGCATTGAACGTGTGCAAACAGACTGAATGGTATTGAGCTTTAGGCTTTATAAGCTGCCACATCTCCCACCTCCTGTTCTATCGCTGTCCTATCTGCTTGTACACGGTCAACGCACTGACCCCCAGGCTTTAATCAGAGCCCCGCAGAAGGTAAGTCTTGAGTTCATGGCGAGCATCCATTTATATAAAGCCTTATAGTCGCCAACACAGTTGTTCAGTACATGCTGTACATCACCCCATCAACATGATCTTACAATACATTTGAAAGTAAAATGCAAAATTCAAATACACACTGGGGGAAGTGCACTAATGTCAAGCAGTAACACACATATGCAAAATGTTTTGAATGACAAAGATGAAATGAATACATTTGCAAGCACAATTTTCTGCTCAGCCTTTCATTAAAGACAAAAGTCAACAAATGCCAACTTCAAATAAGCACAGAGAATCATCTTCTGAACAAAAGCAATCTTTAATACTTTTCATGGTGAGATATGTGCCGAATGAATGCATTGCAGGTGTCAAAGTCGAGCGCCTGGTATCTTGTAAATAAATTGTTCTAATACTGTTCATAATTTCTTTCAAGTACTTAAAAATGACTCCAGAAAACCCACATCTTTTACTTGTAAATAGAATGTAAGAATAGCTTGTTAAGTCTGAATTTTGTGCTGTGATTACCTGTGTATTAGAAAATGTACCGCTTCTTTTTATGAATTTGGTGTATAGAAAATCCAAAAGCCTACCAGTGACACTGATAATTTTGTATGGACAACATTAGTAAGCTGAATAATCTGATCCAGTGCTGAACACTGGAAGCTGGTTTCAAGAAGCTGATTGCAAAACCATCATCAGTACCATTGTTGCCTACTCTCTTGGTAGTTTCCTAACAGTATTTTTTTTCCTTTATCTTTTTTTTAGCCCTGTGCAGTGTCCCTGGATCACAACTTCAACAGGCTGATATCTGACTTTAAACAAAGCGCCTAATCAGCTATTGCTACCAACATTCAGGTACAAAATAGCATGTGTATTACTGTCTTGTGAACATTGTTTCTGACATTGCATGTGTAAATGGGTGGAAGAGGTCTACCATTAAGCTGTGACAACATAGAGTCTTCTCTAATTTAAGGGAAGGACTGCTCTCTAATTCAAGGGATGGCTATAGTGGTGTAAAGGCTCCACTGTAATCTTTATCATGCAAGAATATGACATGACAAGAATTTAATTCTTGCATGACAGAGATTACAGTGGAGCCTTTACACTACTATAACCTCTACTCAATATATGTAATTTTGATATAGCATGGCCGTGATTGGCCAACAACCAACAAAGAGTACTATAGTCGTAAAGGAGAACTATGGGGTTGACGAGTCCGAGGAAGACGTCTGGAGGGAGGAGCCGAATATGCAAGCCTGCCGGCCCGTCTCCTAGCAACGAGACGGCGCCGCGGTTCGTGACAGGTTAGGGCTTTTTCCTATAGTTCTCCTTAGGGTAATGGGAGGACACAAACTAGCGTCCTTCCGTCACCCTAAGCTCAGTATACCGCGAGCTACAGCTTGCGGTATACTGAGACACCGCAGCTGTAGCAGATCCCGACAATTGTGTCGGGATCGGCCCAGCTGCGTGAGGGACAGCTGGCTCTGCCTATCCACCTCAACATGTATCACTCACATTCATAGCACCCCCTATCCCCATAGATCCCCATAGATAAATGTTCAGTATACACCAGTTAGGCCTATTATCCCTGATATTTATTGCCCTGCAGTTGGCCAGTTTTACATTAATATATGCTCAGCAGTATCTTAGTTATTGTAGTAAAGTCCCAGCCTGTTTTTGGGCCTAGCCTTGCTATATAAAATTAACCTGCTGCGTGCCAATGTTATATCGCTGTGTCATCTGCAGACTCTTAGTTCTTGTAGTAAAACCCCAGTACAATTAGGGCAATACTTCTACAAAATAAATGTCTATTTTTATAACATAATATATTAAGCAAATTAAATTACAGTGGTACGTGGTGTCGAAAGCCACATTGTATAATAAACTGAAGTAAATAAAGAAGAGCAAAAAACAATGTTTCCACTGGGCAGAATACACAGATTTAAATGTAAAATAATACAACCCCAATTCCAAAAAAGTTGGGACGCTGTGTAAAATCTATATAACAACAGATTGCAATGATTTGCAAATCTCATAAACCCATATTTTATTTACAATAGAAAATAGAAAACATATCAAATGTTTAAACTGAGAAAATTGACCATTTAAAAAAAAAAGGTTATTTTTTAAATTGATGGCAGCGACATGTTTTAAAAAAGTTGGGACAGGGCAACAAAAAGCTGGCAAAGTGGTACTAACGATAAAGAGCTGGAAGAATAATTTCTACTAATTAGGTTAATTGGCAACAGGTCAGTAACATGAATGGGTATAAGAAGAGTGTCTCAGAGGTAAAGATGGGCAGAGGTTCACCAATCTGTGAAGAGCTGCGTCTAATTTCAGAATGACGGTCCTCAACATAAAATTGCAAAGATTTTAATGATATCATCATCTACAGTACGAAATATCATCAGAAGATTCCAAGAATCTGGAGAAATTTTTGTACGCAAGGAACAAGGCTGAAACACAATATTGGATGCCTATGATCTTTGGGCCCTCAGACGGCACTGCATTAAAAACAGGCTTGATTCTGTGATGGACATCCCTGCATGGGCTCAGGAATACTTCCAAAAACCACTGTCTGTGAACATAGTTCACCATGCCATTTAAAAAACAAAGTTAAAGCTCTATCATGCAAAGAAGAAGCTATATCTGAACATGATCCAGAAGCACCACTGTCTGCTCTAGGCCAAAGCTCATTTAGAATGGTCCATTGCAAAGTAGAAAATTGCTCGGTGGTCAGACAAATCGAAATTGAACATTCTTTTTGGCAACCATGGGCTTTGTGTCCCCCGGACTAAAGGGGAGAGGGACCTTCTGGCTTGTTATCAGTGCTCAGTTCAAAAGCTTACATCTCTGATGGTATGGGATGCATTAGTGCGTATTGAATAGGCAGCTTGCACATCTGGAAAGACACAATCAATGCTGAAGGATATATTGCTTCATAGTAGAAGAGTCCAGGTGCTTATTTGGCCTGCCTGCAGTCCAGACATTTCACCAATTAAAAATATTTGGCACATTTTGAAACAAAAAATACGACAAAGAAGACCCAGGACTGTTGAACAGTTAGAATCATATATCAGGACACAATGGGACAACATTCCTCTCCCAAAACTCCAGCAACTGTTCTTCTGAGTTCCTAGATATTTACAGAGTGTTGTTAAAAGAAGAGGGGATACTACACCATGTTAAACACACCTGTCCCAACTTTTTTGAGATGTGTTGCTGTCATCAATTTCAAAACTACCTTATTTTTTTCTTAAAATGGTACATTTTTTCAGTTTAAACATTAAATATGTTTTCTATTTTCTATTGTGAATAAAATATTAGTTTATGAGATTGGCAAGTCATTGCATTCTGTTTTTATGTAGTTTTTACACCAGGGGTAACCAAACTCCGGCCCTCCAGCTGTGGTGAAACTACAAATCCCATGATGCATCTCTGTCCGGGAGTCATGTCTGTGGCTGTGAGTATCTTGCAATGCCTAATGGGATTTGTAGTTCCACCACAGCTGGAGGGCCGGAGTTTGGCTACCCCTGTTTTACACAGTGTCCCAACTGTTTTAGAATAGGGGTTGTACGTAACACAAATAACAGTAACAGTAAACCTATACACTGTGTGGTTGTATAAAATGTACATGCATCTAAAGGCAGTCAAAAATATATTTTCACCCGTTATTTTGCGAGTGCCATTTGTGATTTAGGTCTACGGAAACAGACATAAAATGTATTGGGGTCCAAGTGTTTGGGTCATCTTATTGCGGTTGAGAAGATGGAGTAGGAACCTGATACTTACAGGAGTTAAGACATAAACTTCTCTCACCCCAAATGTTGTCAAACTTTGTAGGGCAGCCTTTGGCTCAATAGGTTAGTCTATAAGAGAGGAAAACCTGTATTTACTCATTGTTTCCAGACATTAATGTCTATGTTCTCAGTAGATGTCCAATATAGGATTATGGTTTCCCTGTAATCCTAAAAAAGTCTTCTTGACTGTCCCAAGTTCCATGTTGCTGAATTCACCTAGAAGACAACACATGCACTGCATAATTGGGGAACTGCAAAGTTACGTGAAATGAATTTAGTAAACTAAAAACATTCCTGCTGCTGGCTAATTTTACACTGCTTTTCATCTGAAGTCTCTTTATTTTTAATGAGAGTTTGATCTAAATTGGCCAGCGGCAGGACAGCTTTGCATTAGTGTAAACATGAAAAGCCTCAGTGAACTCTGGCCCATTTCTATTGGTCGGTCAAAGTGGACCTATTGCTGCTTCATAAAAAAGCACGTGCCACTGCTAAAACTACTTTAAAGGTTTATTTTTTCAAGCTTAAAGTGGAACTTGACCTACCAATTGAATGTCTCCCAAAACATTTACATTCTAGTCATGTCAACTGTTAAGGTTGCCAGTGTGCTCAATTCAGCTTTCAACCAAACTTTCAAGCCACAAAATGGCTGGTGTCATAGCTGCTCACATGTGCAACACCATGGCAACTGCAATCCAAAAATAAGCTAAGATGGCACCTTCCTTGGCTGTAAAGGTTAGGAGGGTGCAGTTCCGCTTTAAAAAATAGATTAGGGTACTGCTGTATGTAAGACAACCTAGCTGTAAAATAAAACATTAAATTCCACAGCCAAATATGTGCTGCCAGTGTTGCTGAGACTGTCCTTGAAAATTGTACTGTCCCATAACACCACATACAGCTTGGGCATCCCTCAAGTATGTTATGTAAAGCATTGATGGTATTTCTTAAGTGTTTTTTTTTGCATTCATTCATGTCCAACATCACAGTGCCCAGTTTCCTATGTCTGTTGGACGATAGCTTGGCTGTTAGCCAGAAAAATGGCCAGTATTTAATAACAGGGATAAACCCCCATAAACTTCAACGGTATTCACAGCAAAGTTTGTATTTGCCTAATTTCAAATATATGAAAATATGTACCATGTAAAGCTAAGCCGTAGGCAGATTAAATATCATTTAAGTATTTATTCATATATCATTAAATATATTTGAAAATGCAAGCAGTGTATGTATCTGAATGTTAAACGGTATCAATGTTCACTTACAGTTCACTGTACAACAGGGATCTGTGGTAGAGGAAGAAGCTGCACAAGGAGCCACTCAGTTCATGTGCTAACAAGGATCATGATGATATAGAGAGAAAGCAGAGTGAAAGAGAGCTGAGCTCATCGCTGAGCTGTCTAATCGCATGCGGGGGACAGGCCCATGACATTTTGGGCTCAGAGTAATTGGGTCAAATGATGTTGGCTCTCATTACACCTGGAAGACTTAGGACATCTAAGTAGTTTTGGGGAGGGGGCAGCTCCTGATTGAAGGTGAGTATTGCAGCAAATGCTGTTTGTGCCTTTTTTTATGGTCCATGTACTTGGGACTGTACCTGGGGTGTGTCTTTTGCCTACAAATTTTGTGTTAAAAGATGTTCTCATAAAGTAAGGAGGTATGCAAACAGAACATGCCATGTTTTTTTTTTTCACATGCAGTGCAATTAATTGCATATGAAAAAAACATTACACACTACATTCATAATAAATATTTCTTCTTCTTATGTCAAAATAATGTCTAAGGAGAAAACAGACATAGAAAGCTTCGTAGGCAATACCTGATCCCATTTTTTTGGTGTGCAATCCAAATGCAACAAAAAACACATTAAGGTGACTGTATACTAACTTTGAGGTCCCATTCACAACATGAGTGTGACATGGTCTCCACTGCAACTGAAAAAAAAATGATTCAATTTTTCAGTAGCAGTTGCTTAATTGTGTATGTCACCCCCCAAACCTGTGGCGGGGAGATGAGACAAGGTAAGGCAAGAAAGCTGTGGGTGGTGGGAAGATTTTTTACTGCATGTAAAAAATGCAATGTTAACACTTGAATGGGTCTGTAATGGCATCTCTCAGAGCACAGTCAAAAGGAATGAGTTATATTTGCAAAGTTTCCTCATATCCATGAGCATATTAGATATGTGTTTAAAAAAGAAGCATCTGTTAAAAAACAGTAGTTACATAGCAAAATATATTTTCACTTTGATTCATTTAATGAAATATATGAAGGCATTAATACTACCATGGAACTTTGAAGGTTTTATTGCCCCTATTGCCTTCATGTTCCATAACATAATCACCCACCTCCCTCAATTTAGATGATTGTAATTCAGCATTGATGGTCTAAATGGACAACAAACTCTCTTAATACCTAACACCAAATAGAGAAAATGATACATGCAGAAAAAAAATGCTGTTACACATCACTAACAACATCAGTCAGGCAAAGATTTTTGTGTAAATTTCATATAAAATCCCTAAGCCATCATATGTCTTTCTTTTCAAGATCCGCAATCAATAACAGGGCCTTTACTATTGATCCCAAACAACAACACAACAATACATAGTACCATAAAAGTCTTTATTTCCTGATGGTGATAAAATCCTTGCGGTTGGGGGAGGTCAAATAATACTAGGAAATATTTTAGGATATGAGTCATAACATAATGTACAGGCATTAACCTGAATTCAGTATAGCACTACAAATGAATATCAGGTTTTCATGTCATGTTCAATAACCTTCTGTTTTTAAAGAATGAAAGTGCAGCATCAAACAATTCAGATAATGTCAGCCGGAGATGAAAAATGCATATACGCTCTGCTTATTGCAAACATTAAAATATCTACATCTATTGTCTACCCTAAACTAGGAAGACAGCTAGAATCTGATTGCATGCCTTGGACGAGACAAAATATTTTTCTATTCTTTAAAAACCAGCTAACTGCAATTGGCGAGATCGCCCTGATGCTCCTCTGCAATTCTTTTGGATTTACATGTTGAGACTTTGGCAGCACAATCTCCCATTGGTGGATCATTCATACCTACCTCCTAGAATGAGATATGTGGCATACAGTTATTTAATATGTCTTAGAAACCTGCAGTAACTTAACATTCACACCATAGATACACTATAAATATGGTTTGTAGCTTTTTCCTGGCTAAAAAAAACAAAAAACAAACTATCGTGTAACTGCACTTCCATAGTGATTTTGTATGTTGGCAATGTTGTCCATTCTTTAAGTTGGTAATAGACTTAATAAGGCTTAAATGACAGAGCCCAGGTAACAGTCTGGTGTTTTAGAACACTGAAGCATTTCCTGTTTGTCACGCCTTTATGAGTTATCACGGTTTGGATCTCAACTGCGGAGGGGTATTTGCCCAAAAGGCCAATCAGATATGAATCTCAGGCATCAGTCAAAATCTTAACAGCGAGTTTGAGATTCTACCATCACAGCCAAAGCATATGTTTTCAGCAGGGACAGACTATTGAATCATAACCTGTATACTGACACTAGGTACAACTTAGGTGAGAAATAACAATAACTGAGGATAGTAGAGGTATAAACCGGGTGCGACCGGAGGTGTAAATCAGACAGTCTATGCATCAACCAGGAACTGTAGGGTTACTGTGAGATGAGCCCCAATAGGAGCAGTACTTAGGATTTGTGAGCAGAAGTTGAAGAGATCAGGTGTCGAGCTGATAGGCTTCCAATGGATGGAGTAAGGTGGCAGCAGGTTGTGGAAGGGTCCTGACAGCAGTTATGCGGTTTAGCAGGTTCAGGAGGCAGCAGGCGTTCTGACCTCAATAGCGGAACGCCATGTTGCCTTATTTGTGCCCTTAAATAGTGCCTGGAAGTGGGGAGGGGACGCTGGACGACTTCCGCGTTCCAGCGTAGAACGCAAGCCGATGCGTCACGAGTAGGAGCTCATGTGGCTTCCGTGTTCCACAGTGGAACGCAAGAGGGGCCGCTGCCGAAGCAGGAGTGACTGGCCCGGCGGCGTTACAATATCCCCCCCCAGGGGAACACCTCAGGGGTTCCCACTAGGAGCAGGGCGATCAGGGTACCTACGATGGAATAGGCGGGTTAGTTCTGGGGTGTGTACATCTTGTGAGTCCTCCCAGGAGTCATCTGAGGGACCATACCCCTTCCATCGTATGAGATACTGTAAGGAGGAACCCTTCTTCCGGGAGTCCAGTATCTTGCCGTTCTCATACTCGGTCTCCCCCTGAACCTCAACCGGAGGAGCGGGGGGAGGTGATCTGGAAGGAAGTTGGTTGGGTTTGAAAGGTTTGAGTAGTGAAACATGGAAAGAAGTATGGATTCTCCATTCAGGAGGAAAAGTGAGGTGCACAGCGTTTTGGTTCAGGATTTTCTCAATGGGGAATGGACCAATGTATTGCCGACCTATATTCCGTGTGGGTACGTTGAGGCGAAGGTTTTTTGTGGACAACCAGACTTTGTCGCCTACTCTGTATGTAGGTGGAGCAGATCGTCGAGTATCGTAATGTCTTTACTGTCAATCTTGGGCAGTATCGATGTTGGCTCGTACACATGAGAGGTCTCCTTCAGACAGTTGAGGTAGTCTTGTACTGCGGGAACATTACTAGGTGTGGAGGAAGAAGACAAATTGGTAGGGTGGAACCCGTAATTTGCATAGAAAGGAGAGTGCTGGGTGGATGAACTAGTAGCATTGTTGTATGCGAATTCGGCGAGAGGTAACAGATTGAGCCAATCATCTTGGAGATGGGTGCAATAACATCTGATTTATTGTTCCAAGCATTGGTTCACCCGCTCTGTTTGGCCATTGGTCTGCGGATGGTACGCAGTTGACATCCTATGATCAATTTGGAGGGACTCGCATAACGCTTTCCAGAATTTGGATACGAATTGGCTGCCTCTATCAGAGATAATCCTTGAGGGTAAGCCGTGTAATCAAAGGATTTGGCCGAGGAAGGTGTGGGCCGTCTCTTTTGATGTCAATTTCTTTAGTGGGGAAAAATGGGCCATTTTAGTCAATAGGTCGACAGTGACCATGATGGTATTGTAACCCTCTGAGTGAGGTAGGTCGACAGTGACCATGATGGTATTGTAACCCTCTGAGTGAGGTAGGTCAACAATTAAATCGAGGGATACGACCTCCCAGGGTCTTTTGGGTATCTCTAACGATGTAAGTAACCCCATAGGGAGGCCTCCGATCGTTCTTAGTGGTGGCACAGATGTTGCATGTGGTTACATATTCCTGAATGGATTTAGTCATGCCTGGCCACCAGAATTTCCTTCTGATTAGATTTAAAGTTTTGGTGATCCCAGGGTGACCCGCTAGGGGGGCGTCATGTAAGAGATGGATGACAGAGGTTTGCATTCTAGGGGGTATGTACAGTTTGTCATCTTTGAAGAAGAAACTTTCATTGTCTTGTACTAACCCAGTGGGGACAGGTGGATCGCCCTCAGAGGGATTTTGTTTTAGTAGTTCTCTAAAGCTGGTTGTGAGACCAATGAACCGTTTTGCGGGAAGTAGAAGGGAAGGTTGATCTGCGTCGGCACTCTCCTCGTTCATACGTGAGAGAGAATCAGCCTTCGCATTCCTGTATCCTGGCCGGTAAGAGATATGAAAATCAAATCGGTCAAAAAAGAGGCTCCAACGTACTTGTCGCGCAGACATAGTTCTACAAGTTTTGAGGAATTGTAGGTTGCGGTGATCTGTGAAGATCAAAATGGGGTGTTTTGCACCTTCTAAGAGGTGTCTCCAATTGCCCAGGGCGTCCTTAATGGCAAGCAATTCTTTCTCCCCAATAGGGGTAATTCTTTTCCGCCGTACTCTCTGTTACACTGTTGCTAACCATGGAAAGAAAAGCTCACAGCCTAATTAGCTCAAAACTTGCCGTTGATTCTCACTCAACATTTTAGTGAAGTTGTAGCATATGACTGAGGCAAGTACCAAGTGGAAACAAAATATATCTGGAGGATATTGTAAAAGCTGAATTTTAACCCTAGACAATCAGAATGTTGGGAAATCTAGTGATATACTGCAAGTAAAAATGAAAGTAGGTCAAATCTCCAATAAGAACTGAACTGGGGGGTATGGCTAAATGGGATTGCGATAGGAGCTCTGGGCTGGGTTTATTATTCCTTTGGAATCCCAGCATCACTCTTTCCCATTTTGCACCTTGACAGAAGATGTAATCCCTGGATCTTCCTGCATATTTTGGTGCTCTGGTCTTGCTAGGCACCAGCCAATCTCCTTCTCTACATGTGACAGTGGTCCTCCAGATGAGAAGTCCACAGAAAGGAGCTTTTGAAAGTTGACAGCAATTTAGCCCAAAACATGCCTTTAAATCACAGGCACAAGCTTCTCAGGGACATGATCCAGTACTCAACCCTCCCTCCTGATCTTCTGATAATAGCGCTAAACCTTTAATACATTTTTAAGACTATACAAACATATCATGCCTCTTTTATGTCTAAAGTGGATGAGATTACACTGGATATTAACATTCTAAGACAATGCATTTTTGAGTATACTAGTGAGGTAGAAAGGTGAGTGAGTGATCTGGGGGATATATGGTACTCTACTCTTAACAGACTGACAGCTACTGAAAGGCCGCTGCCTGGGGCTAAAACCAGAGCAGAAGACATTAAATAACTGCCATCACAGAAATAATATTCCCATAGGCAGGCTTCTAGAAAAATCAGAAGTCCCGAATGAAGTCTCCTTTCTGGAAAGCTGGTTACTTTCCACATTTGACAATTATTTTTTTTCTTGTGCTTTGAAGTGGAAAGGCCAGAAAAAGTACCAGCAAGACCCTTTCCACCATACTCAGCACGAAGGACAATGATAGCTAAAATACTGCATTAGAAGGATAGAGACACTATTCTGCAAAATACCGGGGGACCAGCACCACTAAGCGATAAGGGCAATACGATTTCTATTCTTCCTGATTTCCCAGCTGACACCAGAAGGGCATTAGCCACATTCAGTGACATGAGGAAACTCCTTTGACAGCAGAATACACCATATTTCATGTAATTCCCAGCCTGCCTACAAATTCAGTGGGAAGGGAAAACACCTTTTTTTTCCTAGCCCAGCAGATGTTATGTAATGGCTAGACTCATATCCACCCTGACGATCACCAAACATGGCATGATAAATCTATTATCTCACCACATGTAATATGGTTGCAGGTAACTACTGTATCTCCTATTTGATGTTTGCAATAAACACCTATGGAGGCTACCGATTTTTATTCCCCCCTGAGCACACATCACAACCAAAAGATATTAACCACAACTAGTCATGTTCCTGGAATAACAGTTAAGTTACAAGAACTAGGCCATCTCATGTTGTTTATACAGTTGGACAGGGGTTGTTCTTTTTAAGGGTTTTCTTGTTATATGAATCTTTGTGCGGTGTCCTACTCCCTCCCTTGCCTCTCAATAGGTTGAATATTATAGACCTCCCCCACACTGTATATTATCTCGTGGAATGTATGGAACCTTAACTCTGAATATAAATGAGCCCAGCTGTTTGAATATTTAAAGATTGGACAGAAATTTCTGTTGCTTTTAAGACCTTAGTTCCACAATGGTTTAACACTGAACCTACTCCACATATTCATTAGTCATGCAAGTTTTGTTTCTTTCCGAATGCAAATTCGGACAAAATTTTGTGTCCCAATTTTTTGTGTCCAAATTCCAATGAGGCAGAATGCAAATGAATCCGAATATTCTATAGATTCAATTTTGGATCATCTGAATTTCGTTGAAAATGAAAATAAATCGGACACGTAACTGTTTTCTGGCCAATCAGAAAACACCGCCTGAAACTACAATTAAATTCTAAAAACCTGAATGCAAATAACAAAACGAAATGGCGTTCAGGCCGAAACCCAAAAGAACAAAAAATCCAAAATGAAATAAAACAATTTTTTTGCCAGCTTACATGTGTAATATTTGTGAGGTGTCTCCATATTATCTCATAGAACAGTACCATTTCAATTGAAACAGGTTTATTGTCATTATATTAGTAAATAAGTTATCCCACACTGCACAATATATAACAAACCCAGTTATGTAAGCAGCAATATACAATCCCCCGCCTTTAATTCAGTAATAAGTCCCGCAGTATTTGTCATAGTGGTGCTCTGGCCAGATAAACGAGCATACCGCATTTGTTATCCTACACTGCACAATCTATAACAAACTCAGGTATGTAAGCAGCAATATGCAATCCCCCGCCTTTAATTCAGCAATAAGTCCCACAGTATTTGTCACAGTGGTGCTCTAGCCAGATAAACGAGTATACCGCATTTGCCGGCGTATAAGACGACTTTTTGTACTTATAAACATCACCCGAAAATCGGGGGTCGTCTTATACGCCGGGTATACGGAGGCAAATATGGTATATGATACGGTAATACGGTATGCTAGCGGATACAGTTTTATGAAATTCTAGTGTACCGTATATCTATCAGCCTTCCAATGTTGACAGTATGCTGTATACTGTATAGCTTGATAATTAGTGTAGACCAGGCCACTGTATGTGCAGTAATACTCTACGGTAGCTACGGCTACATACAGTATACCCCGCTGAGCCAATCATGGCGAGCGATGTACACAACCTCTGCCAATCCGAGCAGGCTTTGTATTCATTAATAGAATACATCGCTCGCCGTGATTGGCTCAGCGGGGTATACTGCATGTAGTCAAAGCTACATACCGCGTACATCGCTACCGTACAGTATTACCGCACATAAAGCCTGGTCTACACCAATAATCAAGCTATACAGTATACGGCATACTGTCAACATTGGAAGGCTGATAGATATACGGTACACTAGAATTTCATACAACTGTATCTAGGGGAAGGCTGATAGATATATGGTACGCTAGAATTTCATACAACTGCACATCAATGGGCTGACAGTATTACCGCACATCCAGGGGCTGACAGATTACTGGGTGTATTTAAACAAAATGGCCCAAAAAGACCCCAAAATGGCCCAAAAAGACCCTATCATGGCTCCAGCAAGAAGAAGGAAATATGAAGCCAGTTTCAAACTTAAAGTTGTAAACTTTGCCAAGGAACATAATAACTGTGCTGCTGCAAGACAATATGGCGTAACAGAAAACATGGTCAGAGACTGGAAAGCAAATGAAGATGCATTAAAGTGTATGCCAAGGACTAAGTGTGCATTAAGAAGAGACACCCCACATTGGCCAGAACTTGAAAAACATGTAGCTGACATGGTGCGTCAAAATGGTTAGCTAGTGACACGAAACAAAATACGTATGTTTGCAATTCAGTGGGCCAAATCTAACCCAGATAACAGCAAAGGATTTAAGGCCACTGTATCATGGTGTACTAGGTTCTTGGAAAGGCATAATCTGGTACTGAGGCAAACGACCAAAATTGCACAAATATGACCTGCAGATCTCGACGGCAAAGTAAGTAATTTCCATCGATATGTAATACAACGGTGCAAGGAACATGGCTATGCGTAAAGTAATATCGGAAATATGGATGAAACTCCTATGAATTTCGATATGGTTGGAAATAAAACTGTCAATTCAAAAGGTGCAAAAACAGTGTTAATTAAAACAACAGGACATGAGAAGTCCAGCTTTACAGTGGTACTTGCATGTACAGCTGACGGCGCCAAACTAAGGCCAACGATTATTTTTAAAAGAAAAACAATGCCGAAAATCAAGTTCCCTGTTGGAGTTTTTGTACATGTGAATGAAAAAGGCTGAATGGATGAAGAAGGGGTAAAGCTATGGCTTGATAATGTATGGAGTAGGCGACCAGGTGGACTTTATCAAAAACGTAGCCTACTGGTGTGGGATATGTTCAGGGCTCATTTAACAACCAGAGCAAAGGCTGGCAAGAATAAACACAGATGCGGCAGTTATTCCTGCAGGATTGACATCGTTGATACAGCCACTGGATGTGTGCCTAAACAAGCCATTTAAAGATCGCATTCGGGAATGAGTGGATGGTTAGCGGCAAAAAGTCATTCACAAAAGGAGGAAACATGCATGCTCCACAGTTGGATGTTTTGTGTAACTTTGTCATTAAAGCCTGGAATGATATTGATGCAGAAACAGTAATCAAGTCTTTCAAGAAGTGCGACATATCAAAATCATTGGATGGTATGGAGGACGACTACTTGTGGCAAGATGGAGGGGAAGCCGAAGCTGAAGCCACACCATCTGATTCGGAATTAGATCCATATGATGACTGTCTTACAAATGTAGCACAATATGTCATTGATGAACTTATGATGTCAGAGGATGACCATGATGAGGATTTTGAAGGATTTTAGGTACCGGTAAGTCATAACCATTTTAATTAAATTTTTTTACCGTAAATCAAATCTGATGTTTTTAAATGGTGTTGCCTCGGAAGGGGGGTAGTCTTATATGACGAGTACAGCCCCAAAACCTATGTTTTAACAAACAAATTAGGGGGTCGTCTTATACGCCCAGTCGCCTTATACGCCGGCAAATACGGTACTCTTCTTAATCCAAATCTTACAGGGCATTGTCCTGAATTAATTATGCACTAGTATCTACTGACCTTCTCCCACATATCAAAAGCATGAATTCTCTCCCTTATACAGTGACAAACCACTCCATGAAACATAGCGTGGAATCACCCAATGTGGAGCGTCTGCGGTGCCCTAACCTGTATAAATGCTAACTATACCGTCAGAAGTGGTCTTTGCACAAGCCCTCTACTGGGAGACAAATAGGGGTTCCTATACTACAATAGGATGCATTGAATGCCTATACGATGGACTTTATCAAATTCATCACTTTGTATAGAAAACAAAGGGGAACTGAGTTGGGACAGTTACAATCCACACTTAGTGAAACATATATAGTTCCTTCCCTAGGGAATAACAATGTCAATTACTCCTCAAGATACATGATAATCTAGCCCTTCGGGTAATAAAGCTGACCCCAAAAGTACTCTACCAATATGCCTTACTTTTTTTAAATGGAGGGAACTATTGCAACATTTCTGCTCAAATTTTTACAACACACAAAGGACACACATTCATCAGGAAGTATATATGTTTCTTAACATGATTCAATGTATTTACCTTGATCAAGCCCAAAGTACATTTCTAGACAATCATATTACTATTGATTAAAGAAATTGAGAGTACAATGTTTTCCCCTCAAAAAAAAAATGGCTGGCCCAGATGGCTTTCCCATGGAAAAATTCCAGGCACAATGTAGAAGCCATTGAACCACAGGTGCTGCAGGTGTACTAGCAGGCACACTACCAGCCACAATGGGGAAGCCTTAAAATTCTCCCTAAACATGAGAAAGACCTAGAGCTCAGAGACTCATGTCACCCGGTGAAGACTTTATATTGGCCAAAACGCTGGGTAACTGATTAACTTAAGTCATATTGTCTATAATAGAACTGAATCAAACTAGCTTTATGCCAGACAAACACACTGACATATGATTTTATGCCAGACAAACACAAACACATATGATTTTATGCAGAGCGTTTTACATACTGCACATTCACTTTAGTCCCTGTCCTCAGAGAGCTAACAATCTAAAGTCCCTATCTCATATGCATTCATCCACACATACATACTAGGGCCAATTTAAACAGGAGACACATTTTTCTCAAGTGTCTTGGGGGAAACTGGACTACACAGAGGTTGCTCATACAAGCAAAGAGAGAACAGGAACACTTTATGCAGATAGTGCCACCCCTGGCCAGGGTGCGAACAAAGGACCTCAGTTCTGCAAGGCAGAAGTGCTAACCACTAAGCCACTGTGCTGACCTCTTTAGTAACATTGAAAGGTTGAAATTTGACATCCACCAAGCTGAAACTGTTGGTGAGTCTTACATTGTGCCATCAGTGGATGTATGGGCAATTATGAAAAAGATAAACTTCAGCCCTACTTTTATCTCCTGGGCAAAAGTGCTTTATACTGGTCCAGTTACAGTGCTAAAATATGTACCAATTACATGATATCCCCCTACATATATTTGAAATAGGGTATGAGAAATGGATGTCCCTGTACCTCTTTGCCCAGGTGATCGAACCCTTTGCAAATCGAATTAGAAAATCCACACACACCAATGGTCTCACATGGGGTAATCTACAGGATGTAATGTCTCTCTATGAGGACGACACTCTAATATATCTTGATAGCTCAAAACAAGATTCAAATTCCAGAATTAATTTGGTCGCTGTGCTATGCTCTATGTAGTCAAAACTGTAGCAAAAAAGTGTTAAAAGTGAAAAAGTATTGCTTATTCTACATAGATAATTGGATCATAGTGATATTTCAAACAAATTCTGCAGTTAACAAACTACTAATTCGGTAATTAAATATCAAAGAAAAAGAAACTCCCACGGGGATATACTCCTTGGGAATAATCATTCATTAAAAAATATTTTTATTTTTCAAATCTTTTAAAACCAATTTTCTAAAACCATTAGATCAATATCCAACCTGCATGACGTTATAAATATGATCTGTTATATACTGTATATGTGTCGTTCTTCTAAGTAGTTGAATAAATAGTAAATCATAATCTGGCTTACTAATTCATGAAATGAACACATGAGCTTTTTCCATTCGGTTCCATCCAATGAAAAATAAACTGTCAGCATGATTAATTCTATCGAAGTAGGATAGTCCAGTTTGAACTTAATTGATGAATGGCCATATAAGTCCATGTATGAGATAAGGAAAAAGTTGGTTTGATGATGTTTCACTTTAAAACAAGGCTGCAATCTCAATCCTCAGTATGCAATATTTAATGTATGGATAGAAAAAAATCATGATTTCAAACATCAGATGGATAGCAAGTTCACAGCTAATTGTGTCAAAGCGGTCAAACAGCAATTACTGCAACTTCAATGTCATATAGTTTTGGGTCCTGCATCAATTATGGCAGACAGCAGCAGATTATGGCAGACAGCAGCAGCATGTGGATACAACATGACTCAGTACTCTGAATCTCAACCAACCCGGGTGTTATGTATTAGGGATGTGCCGATACCACGTTTTTAAGACCAAGTACAAGTACTGCCCCTCATGTACTTGCCGATACCAATTACAGATACTTTTTCTTAAAGGGACAGGTGACATTTAAAAAACAACAATAGACTAATTATTTTAGGCCAATTTGTTTATGATTATGAAGAACTTTAATTTAAGACTGTTTTAGAACAACAAAACATTTAACCTATTCATATTTTCAACCACGATCGTGTGGGACCGCCCAGGCGGTATTACGGCAGGAAACTGTGCAATCTGATTGGCGCAAATGGAGTGCACGGATGGCTGGGTGGTTACGGAATCGCACACCACCGCCGTTCGCGTTGGCAGTGCCATTATTTTCTAATGGCACCCCAGACGTGCCAGGCAGATTGCGTGGTTTCCCGCCGCAATACTGCCCTGCCCGTGCGGTTCCACACAATTGAGGTTGAAAACACTGCGTGTTTATTCGCATGCAGATGATGGGGCAGCAGGGCTGGTTTTCATTTTTGTTCAATTTTTATTCACTTTGTAAAAAAAATGTAATTTCCATTTATTTTATTATTTTTACTTTATTGCCTTTTTCTTATTTTTTTACATTTTTATTTAGATATTTTTTATTGTATTATTTTGTAACTATTTTTTTCACTTAACTTTATTGTCATTTCCCGGGGATCGGGCGATACGCAAGCATCAGCGTTATGTACCGGGGCATTTTCACAAGTACAAATACTTGTGAAAATGCCTTGCATCGGTCCCGATATCAATTCTAGCATCGGTATCGGGACATCCCTAGTATGTATGACAAGCAACAGTCACTCACACGTGTGTTAAAGCCAACGGCCCCCAACAAGGGTACAGAGACTGTGGTACTTAGATAAGTCCAAGCGTATCCTGCTTCCTGTTTTAAAGTGATTTCTGCTCTGCCACCTTATTCAGTAGTTTGTCTGCTGAAAATCTCCAATAGGAGGTGATCATGAATTAGTCTTTTGGCCACATATTACTTCCATCAAGCAGGGAGGCAAGAGACCCACGTGTTACTCCCTTAATGCATTTTCACCCTACAACGCAGGCTTCCTAAGAGGGGCGTGGCATCATACGTTTTCCAATTCTTTGATGTGACTACTTTGGTTTCCCCTAATTAGGTGGCCCGCATTACATTTTCTAAAACTAATTCTGTAATTACTATCACTGATCTTCAACGTTGTAATCAGTCAGTCAGCCTATTTAAATATAGAAAAATAGTCACTCTGCTGTTTAGTATTAGTGGTGCACACTGAACATGGACTAGAGGAAGCAGAGGAGTGATGTATCTGTAGAGATCAGAAAGAAGTGATGTGTCTGAGGACATCAGAAAGAAAATGATATACCAGCATGTCAAAGGTAAAGGCTATAAGACTATCTGCAAGCAGCTTGATATTTCTGTGACTACAGTTGCAAATATTAAGAAGTTTAAGGTCAATGGGAGAGTGGCCAACCTCTATGGATGTGACTGCTAGAGCAAAATCGACCCCAGACTGAACAGGATAGTGCGAATGATAGACAAAGAGCCAAGGAAAATGTCCAAAGGGTTGCAAGCTAAACTCCAAGGTCAAGGTGCATCCGTGTCTGATCACACTGTTTGTTTGTTTTTCTCAAAGGAAGACCCCACTGTTAAAAGAAAATCATAAACCAACAAGACATGAATTTGCTTAACTGCATATTGGTAAGCCACAATGCTTCTGGGAAAATGTTCTTTGGACAGATGTAACAAAATGAGATCCTTCTGGCAAGTTGCATCAGCTCTATAGATGAACATGTAAAGCTTCTAAAGAAAAGAACACCATATCTACTGTGACTCATGGAGGAAGCTCAGTTATGTTTTTGGGACTGCTATCTGTGTCTAGAATGGGGTGTCTTGAATCTGTGCAGGGGAGAAGTGAGGAGGACAGTATGTGTGTTTTTGTGTGTACCTTTGGCTGTTAATTTATAATTAGTTGAGAGGCATGTGCGATTTGTTTCGTTCCGAATCAAAATTTGGACAAATTTTCCAAAATTCCAACATTCGGACAGATCCGAATTTCCGAATCCCAAAAAGTCACATGCTCAATTCCGTTTAGTTTTTGAACAAAATTTGGATTGGATCCGAAATTCAGAAACGGAAATTGGGATTCGGACATATTCGGACACATTCGAATGCATTGGGATTCGGAAATTCGGATGTGTCTGATTGTCTGAATTTCAGAAAATTAGTCCACACTTTGATTCAGAATTAAACGAGTCTCACATGTCTATTCCAAGGTCAGCACTTCGAGATTGTCAGTCCAGGGTTCCTTGTGTGTAAACATGAGCATAGCTCAAGGGTAGCTATATGAAGTTGCAAATGCATTATATTCTGGCCATAGGTAAGCCATTTTTATTCATCTGTGAAAAAAAGCCAGTAAATTAGAAGATCTAAGTTGTTTTCCAACATTTTCTTTGTGACTTACATAATACCTTATGCTACACTTTAACATTCACTGTATTTAGACTTAACTTGGTTGATGCCAAGTAAGCCATTTGAAGTTATTCAGGTACACCCATAATCTTAGGTCAGCACTCAGATTGCCATTCCAGGGTTCCTTGTCTTTAAACATGAGCATAGTTTAAGGGTAACTGAAATTTAAATACAATATCTTGTGAAAATAGTTAAGCTGTTTTTATTCATCTATATAAAAAAGGTAATTTCATTTGTGACCTTTATTATTCCTTATGCTATACCTTAACATTCACTGTGTGAAGACTTTACTTAACTTGTCAAAATGTTCAGAAAGGTGTCAGGACTCAAAGCTGTTGTCTAGTTTTTTGACAACTTAAATTCCCCTGGGGTTTGAACTTATG
>NW_017307662.1:235395-251077 GCF_000935625.1 Nanorana parkeri | reverse complement strand
CATATCATGGAGGATCAATTTAAAAAATGGCTGTACTTTTATAAGTGCACTGTCAAGCTCAAACATACCCTCCCAAATTTTCGGAAACATTAATATACCTCTGGCATATGGTTTATATTCACCAAAAGTGAATTACAATGCGCTCTTCAAGCATCACTATGTAAATAGTAGCAACATCTGATATATCTATATGTTTTCAGAAAAAATAAATAGCAAGTGACACAAACAGCTTGCCTATATACGTGGCAAGTCCCTCCACCAAGGTCAAATTAATACACGTAAAGAGATTGACTGAACAGCTGAGAGAGACAGACCCTTCCTTGTCCTGGATAACTAGGTTTTAACACCTAAATCCAATTTCTTATTTCTGTCTTTCTTCATCAGGCCAGCTCCTAGGGTCTCTTTTCTATTAGGGATCAATTGAGTTGTGATAAGATAGCAAGCCAACAGAATCTAAAACAGGATTCTGTCAAGTTTGTGTATAACACCATCAAGAATCCCGTTTTTATTGGAAACATACCCCATTTATATCTGCTCCATTAACACAATTATGGCATTATAACATATTTTGATTTCCAATTTAAGCCTCTCAAAATCAATCAAACTGCACTTCATATGATTACCTCTGAGACTTGCTTTTCCCTGCCAGAGGGGACAATGTAAGTGTTCATATTTCTTGCCTTATCTGTCCTTCCTCAATTCCTCTGGAGAGAAAGGATTGTCTCTTAGAAAGAAAGGCTCGCAACCACTATGCCTGCAATATGCAGAGAATTATCTATTATGCATATATTATATACTTGTCATTCCAGGACTAAGATCAATCACATACAGCTAAAGGCTTAGGAAAAAAACCTTTTTTTTTTCAGATTATGTTATATCCGTTTAATAAAGCTTTCCATATTCATAACTGCATCATGTTGATTTATTAATAAGGACTAGCAATGCAACAATACCTATACCTAAATGTATATTAGGATATTTAATCTAATCATGGTATAAATTTGAACATTTTAGCATAAAGATTTGTAAAAGACTTGGGATTGTCGTTCAAAATTTAACATTAGATTTTTGAATAAATGGAGTCTTCTGAACAAAAACTACATTCATTGTGAGAATTTTGTAAAAAAAATTCCAACATGCTCCTTCAAATTTCTTTTGTCACTGCGGTCGAAATTGATTATTGATTTGACCATAATAATGATAAGAAAGTCGAACAAACTTTCCAAAGTTAACTTCTTCTCCCTGTGGCTTCGGGCTGTGGGATGTCTCTCACCATCCGTATGTACAATGCAGGGCTATTGGCACATTTGTGCGTGGCCATCATCTGGAGTTTCCTACTGAAGAGACTTTGGGGGGAAATGGTTGTACAGATGAAGTGAGCCAGCTGAAGCGAATTATACGGTAAGTATTACACCTAATTCCTTTAACCCCAAGCTTAATATGCATTTTGCTCACTGCAGGGGTAATTTCAGTGTAATTTCCCGAGTGTTATACAATATATGATACAATAAATTACATTGGAAAGGCAAATAATTAAGAGCTTTAAAAACAAAAAACACATGGATGTTGGATGTGCGTAGATGTCTCCAGTGCAAATGTCCCAAGATTTCTAAATAAGTTAATTGTACAACCACTGTGTGAGGAGCTGTGAGGAGAAACCTAGTCTAAACATTCTGATATAAACCGTGCACACTGTAAATGATTGTAGTTGCAAGGCTTTGTCTTGTTACCAACCATTGTATGTTTACAGACTGTTGTTGTTCCTGGGATTTTTAGATTGTTTTAGGTACAAGATCCCCTGCTACCCGGGTGCTACAAAATGAGGATGTAAGCACTGCATAATGAGGGTCATCAAATAACACCCCTAACAAAACAGCTAAATATTTAGCTGCAAATATAGTTGTAACACTGTCATTAACTCATTTAAACTTGCCTGAAGAAAAGTGTGCATTTTTTAAGGTGTGAAATGAAACTGAACTTCAGAGAGTCAGCATGAAAAAAATATGACAGGTTTGGGCATGGCACATATAATTACATTCACCCAGAATACAAATGGCGAAACTGGAAGGGATACCTGTGGCAGCAGCATTTGTGAACCTATTTGCAACGATGTTCTATTCCCACTAATTTCAAACTTCTAAGTGACTTATTTCTCTAAATGAACTGCAGTTTTTTTATACTGCCAGCAAACCCATTAGTCCTAAGTGGGTGTCTCACTGGTTGTGTCCCTCAATTTTGTATGCCCTAATGATGAGGTGCACTACTGGACTATATTATACATCTAAGAAAGCAGATGTTGGGAGCATGAAATGTCACTCTCTGCTTTTAATAAGGCATCCCATGCATCATTTGGTAGTGGGGAGGGTATCAACAAATCTGATGATAGAATATCAGGTGTTACGATGGGAGAACAATATTGGGTAAATGAGAAGAATCATGACCCCACGCAGCCTGCCTTTCCTCTTGCATCTCACTACTGCTGGCATTATCCATAATGGTTTTGCCTTCTGTGGTGCATTATAGGCTTCCCCATTCACTGTTTAAACTTTGTGAAATCTCATTCAGTAGTCTATTTTCTGCATGTTAAAGCAACAAATAGTGCTGCCATGGGAAACACACACATCTTTGTCCTGACGTCTCTTTGAAATTCACCGGAAAGCTGCCAGTTCTTCTCTTTGTGCTCTGGACTCCTGGACTTGCTGCTCTCTCTTGAAAAATCAGTGCGCCACTCATCTCTATATATACTAGGTTTGCGTTCTATTGAACCCTTTAGTCTGTTAAATCGGCCCTCCTGGTCTTTAGTGTTAAATTGAGTTTTTCCATCCATCAAATTAAAAAAAGATTTAGATGGTTATCCACAAAGCTGCCAAAGGCAGCCGAGTGAATAACCCACCCGAAGTGAAGTGAGCCAAACGCTGTTCGGCTATTCACTTCAGATTTCTACAGCTGATTTAAGCTGTACATCGGCTGAAATTAGCCGTACGCCGGCTTGCTTCGGCTGACTTTGGTTCAGCCGAACATACTCAGCATGTTCGACTAAGCCAAAATGAAGAGCACGTTTGACTCAGCTGATCAAACCTATGAATCGGCAGAGCCGAACCTCTGGCAGGCTACTCGCTGCTGTTCAGGCTATTCTCATAGGGGCCAAACAGCAGTGAGTGAATAGCCGTATGCCACCGAGCGGCATTCTGCTTGGCTATTCTGCTCGGCTATTCTGCTCGGTACCACGGAGAACATCAGTGAAAAAAGTTGGGGAAAAAAGTAGAAAAAAATGTTTAAAAATGTAAATAAATGATACATTTAAAAAAAAATTATAAATATTTATTTAAAACAAGAAAAAAAACAATTGGGTGGAGCTAACAGTGACGTCACGGCCGGCTCCGTCCAGTTGTCATTGTTTAATGACAGTTCAGAGTCCCCAGGTGACCTGGGGACACCGCTCTGTCATTGCAACTGGGCGAAGCCAGCTGTGAGATCATGGCTGGCTCAGCCCAACTGTTAGTTGCGAGGATTTCGCTTGAGGTGCCACTTCGTCTCAGTCGAGCCGAAGCATATGCCTTTGGCTCGGCTGAACCGCTCGGCCAGCTTCGGGAGCTGTACGGGCTGTAGTGAATAGCCCGTACAGCAGCTACGGCTGATCCTTCGGCTAACGGTCACAAGAACAATTCAACAGGGTGAAAATACCTAGCCGCTGACAGCGGTCACAAGAACGATAAACAGGGTGAAACTACCTAGCCGCTGACAACCGTCACAAGAACAATTAAACAGGGTGAAACTACCTAGCCACTGACAACGGTCACAAGAACAATTAAACAGGGTGAAACTACCTAGCAGGGACACAGACAGCAATAAAAACCTGATAGGGGTTTTAACCCTTCCCAATACTTTTACAATAATATATCTACTCTTAACCTCTGATAATAGGAAACACATATTTTTTAAGTGGATTATATCTGTGGACATTAAGGAGAAATAAATGTAATGGCCTTAGAGGGTCCAAGTACCAAATGTGCTAAATATTTAAAGATAATGGAGAAAATGGTTTTAAAATGTGAATGCATTAAATTAGATTATTAAGTAATTTCAGCCAAAGGGTATGAGCTTAAACCAAGGTGGATTGACCAGATAAATAAATATGCTCAACTTAAAGATAAAGAGAGAAACGGAGACACATTTCAATGGCATAGAAAACAACTCAGTATGTTCCAAGGTAAGTATATCTCATTAAACAAAAACAAGTGAAAAAAATAAATGCAATTTTAAAAAAACTAAAATAAATGCACATTTAATGCCACTGCCTATGGGATGATAAATACAGATTTTGTATCACACAGTAAAAGCTTAGTTTCTCATAAATTAAAACAAACAGAACTTTATTCTCTCCAAAATGATTTAAAACCTTTTTAGCTTATTGTTGTTTTTTTTTTCATACGTTATATAAACATTATCTAGCCTACACTATACATTTAGGTTGTGCATTTTATTAGGATAGAGGGTAAACCCAGACTGCCCAATATAATTACAAGTGATGCTCCCAGTTTTGAGCAGCAATAGCAGTTTTTGGGACTTTTCTGAAAACGAGTCGGAGGCAGAGATGTACATCCTTTTACTGCACTATGGAGCAATGGAAAAGATTCAAAATTGCATCTACACTGCTGTCACCACTGATGATAGTGGTGGGTCACAGTGTTCATGCAGCCACTTTAAAGATATGAAGATATTGCCTTACCAATCATTCTCAGATATATGCTCATCTATGTTCACTCTAATGTTGTCTTAAACATGTTTTATCAAAACTTCCATCCCCATCCCAGGTGTTGCAGAAGAGTAAAAATACGCTATTATGTGGTACTAACAGTGTGAAGGGAAGTCCCCAGAGAACTCTTATTGTGGCAGTCACGGCAGCTATGTCTTTCATTTGCAGCTGTCTGGGAAGATGTGCAGACAAAATATCAGAGAACAGCTGATGTCCTTTAAACATCAAAGTATCAAAGTATTTATTTTTTTAGCAGGCTTTCGAATATATTTTTTTACTTTGGAACTTATAAGCACAAATAACAATACCCCTGGGTTATGTGTGTGGTGTTGGTTTGGCTTAAAAAGCTGCGAGAATCCAATTGCATTGAAATGCAGCCCCTCCTGCTTTCAAATGTAGGAACAAAACTAGGTAGATCTAAGATTTCTTCAAGTACCGCTCATACATTATGATATTTTATATCTGTTTCAGTTATCCAGGTGTGTGACATTTATTTAGACTCGTAAATGAAAAAGTAAAATTCAGATTCTGTTTTACGCGTTAAAAGTTAGGGCAAGCTAACCATTTTTCATTTACAAATGATCAGGCTAAGAACTGATAGCAATGCTTTGAAGAGGACCTCTCTATTTTCTTAGTTTCTAAGCCATAATGTAGGAGATTTGAACACTAGATCCCGTAGTTCTATTAGATCCCCTAGTTTTATTAGCATATCCCAGGAATGCAGTATTAGTTGCCAATGCTTTTTACATGTTATTTGCTTTACTATACATATTGTTTTGCAACTCATAGAGATCTAAATCATTTAAGGGGACACTAAACTCAGGAGTTAAATTTAAAATATGCATTCATGTACCTTACCTATTAACAAAAATATAGCTTATTTGTGTACCGCTCAGCTGTAGATCCTCAAATCATCTCTGAATTGATGCTGGCACTTTCCTTCCTTCTGGAGGGTGGCTACAGTCTCCTGTTTAGTTTACTAATTTGTATTGAGATTGTAGTCTATCACAGGAGTAAGCTTGGAACAGAAGCTACTTTGCAACACACACAGGGACCCTAGGGAATAAAAGTAGTAGATTATTTAAATATCTACAGTCGAGTGATACACAAATAAGCTACATTTTTTTGTTATGGTTAAGGTAAATGAATGCATTTTTTATATTTAACTCCTGAGTTTAGTGTCACTTTAACCTTATGTTCTCTAAAAAGATAACAGATAACCAATAAACATGTTACTTAAGAAACATTCTAATTATCACTCCTGGAAGGTCTCACAAAAGTGTTGCATCATCGGACACAAAGCAAGGAACTGTCAATAGTTAGACTAATCTGGTAACAGCAAATATTTGGTTGCTTAAACCCTGTAGAGTTGAAACAGTCACAAATATATAATCCGATTAGCTCAGATGCTGATTTGCTAGAACAGAATTAAAGCATTTCTATTTGTATGTTTAGAGGCTCCTACTGAATATTAAAATAGATATATAATCCCTATTTAAACCATGCAGGTGTCTCTAGAAGAACTTGCCTTTTTTAAATGATTCATTATTTTGTTTAATTCTTTAAGGAATGAAAGAATCAGATATGGGTTTGAATATACTATGATCAAATGAATTATGTCATTATTTGTAAAGTGCATTAGCACATTCAGTTGGAATTTCTGTTTACACCAATAAGTATTAGAATTCAGGGTTAAATTGTACATATTCAGCAATTAAAAAATAAAAGCAAATGCTTACTAAATACTAAACATGTCCTTACTAATACCAAGTCTGTTTAGTCACTGAAAAAAGGGGAATGGCTCTAGTGGTGATGTAAAGGTGAACGTGAGTGCACTCAATATCTTTTGATCACTGCTATAAGTGATTATTGTACAAAGTGAATGCTTCATTTAGCACTTATGTGTATTAGAGACATTCACCTTATTATTGTTTTACAGTCCACAAAGCTAATTAGTGCTTAAAGGAATGCAATGGAGCATACTGTACATTTGACATGGTATCTATGCGTGTAAGCCCAAAAATAAAATGGTCTTTGTTTATTTAGATGTTATTATTTACTGGTACAAATGTAAACATACAGGCTATTTCCATGGTACATTATCAAGTAGGTATCAGCAGAAAGGGAGGAAGCACAAAGAAATGTGTCAAAACAATCTGATATTCTGTATAATATATCTGTATTCCAGTCTATGTGTCTTCCGGGACCTGTGGCCTGGGCCTCAATCTCCATGATTGTATATTTCCCCATGGACAAATATTGGTCAGCACCTAGAGGAGATTCAATTGAGGCATGGTTTACGGTTCCCATAAGGTACTTGACCATTGACTTTTAAATCTTGGATCTGAAAAGCAAGGACATGAAGGTTTACACACAGCACAAATCCCTGTTTATTCTGACCTGGAATTGATCTTTTAGATTTTTCACCATAAACTTTATTTACGAGAAACACCAACCCCTGCTCGAAAAGTCACATTTTAGTAGGTACATGTAATAGTACCCTGTAAAATGTCCAGCACTGCATCTCTTATGAAAATGAAGGGCACTTTCCTAACATTCAGGCAAACTTTACACTAAGTCATAAAAACATTACGCTAGTAGAATAAAGTTTTGTATTGGTAAGCATAACAAGCACTTTCTCACATCGGTTGTCAGTCTGTAATATGTTGCAATTTGCTGCGCGACAACTTCAATGTATAAGTTAAGGGTATAGAGTAATCTGAAGCCTGAAGTGGTCTTTTCAATATGCTTCTTTCAAATCACTGCAGCAACTCACAACCCACATAACATTGGATCAATAAGTTTATTAGAAATTGTTGTCTTGACTTTTTCTATTATAAAATCTGTGATATCATGTTTGTAGTGTTTAACAGATCAAGATTATTGACCCCTTAAAAAATGTAAACCTTCAGTTCTTGCTGTTCCCCCGATTCTCACTAAAGCAACTTTATTAGACAGGCTTAGGCACACAGATGTGCAATAAAGTGAAACATTTTAATAGATAAGCACAATAACAGTAAACAAGGGCCTTACCAAATAAAACATGTATTTACAATGGCTGTGGAATACACATCAAAATCTTAGGCTGATAGTTTAAAGCAGTCAGTGGAACTGATATACAGTCAAATGAGTCAAGATTTAGGTAAATATATGGGTGTCTTCTTAGATACTTCTTCTAGAAGTGTTTCATGCATCTTCTTAGTAGACAATAAAGGTCCTGATTCATCATGCTGCAATAGCATTTAGGGCACCTTGAGGGACACCTAGGGTAAGCTAAGTGTCCTCTTGACCAATGTTATTTTAGCTTCCCTTATGTGCTATTTTGCACATCTGAAGCAGTACTGTGGCTTGATGAATCAGGCCAAATTATCTTCTTACTGGGCAATTCTGGTGGTTTGTCTAACCACATGGCTTTACTCTGTGATGGACCCTAGGCTCTTTTGCTGTCTATTTGGAATCTCACCACTGCTCCTACATCAAGGATGTAACCACGTGGTATCACATTCATGTTCCAAAAAAATAAATAAAAAATCCAGCATCACAATAGACATACAATAGCCATGACAGGTGTGCACACCTGTGAATCCAACTCAAATGTCACCTTCAGATTCTTTTAGAAGCCAATAAAAAGACTCCAGTTTTTAAATGGTAGCATTGGGTAACAATACTGTGTGTTTTGACACCATAATCAACTTCCGTCACATTTTCAGACCATTGTAACACATCATATTACAAAGGTTTTGTCTGCTCTTGTATTTTATAACACAACAGAGCTAATAGACCAGCATATAGGTGGATACAATTTAAAGAAAAAAGAGACAGCACTCTGCCATATTACTTTATATGTTTACATTTTCCAAATACTGCAGTTAACGGAAAAGAGCATAACACTATTTACTGACAGAATTTAGGGGACTGCAAACTTTATGGGGTTTGAGATATTGACAAGAAAGCAGCACACAAATAGAGGATGTGCCTTTTAATTCCTTATCAATGCAATCTGTCAAGAACGATCGTTTTAAGAGCCACAGAGGGAGATCTATAGCTTTATTTATGGGTGCTATATTTCAGGTCCCTTTCACTAGAGCGGTAAGAGTTTCAAGAGCAAGATCAATCCTTTCCATTACAAGATATGTCAAGCTTGAAATGATCCATTTGAATTAGAAAGTTTTGCTTTTGTGGGCTTTATTGGAGAGACTATTATAGAATGTAATAGAAGTAGTATTGTGAACTATGGAAAATGAGTAAACATGTTAATGGTCTATAATGTACCCGTGATAGAACTGGAAAAATACAGTCTATACCTTGATTATCTGTGCAACTCTTACTGTATTATAAAGAAATAAAGTAAGGCTATCTAACAAGTGAAAGGTAAGCTGAATGTATATGTGTGAATACTGTAGATCTATAGATATAAACATTTCACAAACATTAATGCCTGAATGGACAAAGTACAGGTTTGTTTTAAGTCCATTAAGCACAATTACAAGGAAGAGTATATAATACATTGAATGTACAATTGCCATTTCCATATATATTGCTATTTTAACAAACTGCTGGTTTTACATCCTGCTCATATTGCTTAGAGGTATCATCATTGTGTAGCTCCTTGGGCTTCCTCTGTAAATGGGGCAAATAAAATAATACCCCAAAAGCTGCATAATGACAGGCTTAGATGGACTTAAGATCTAAGACTGGCTAATTGATGTAAAAGGAGGTATAGGTAAGGAATATTAACATAATTCCCTCATTTTTTCTAGCCTTATATGTTCTTTGTAATGGAGTTACCTTTAATAAAGTGATATATCAGTTATAGTTTTTAAAACAATTCAACAGAATCTATTAAAATAAATGCAACTCTAAGAATTATTCAGCCCCCTGAAAACAATGTCCTCCCTGTGTGGCTGATATCTCGATAGTTGTAAGACAGAATCATTTTAGTGGCTAATCTATTCTGCCTCTAGGAGCTAATCTACACATTTCTTTAATGAAATGCAAACATAGAAACACAACCAAGTAACAATGTGAAACTCACTACAAGTATAGCTTAAAATATGTGCTCATTCTAAATAAAGTGAGGGGAATTTATCAAAACTGGAGCACACAAACTCTGGAGCAGCTGTGCATGGCAGCCAATCAGCTTTTCTCTTTCATTTTCAACTCTTGAATGAAAAAACTGATGAGAGAAGCTGATTGGCTGCCCTGGGCAACGGCTCCAGATTTCGTCTGTTCCCGTTTTGATAAATTCACCTCAGTATATTTTCCAATTAAGATTGACTCCCAGCTGCGCATTATAATTCAGGTACCTCTTTCCCATGACCAAATAAAACCCAGTCACTTTACCAGTGTAAATACCTGCCTTTAGACACAACTCTGGCAAATTTGATATATGGAGAATAATGTTCATGGAAATTACATCACACTTTAATCTACATCTTACAATTAAAATGGATGGAGGATGGATTACAATGGAGGACAGCAGTGGCCACAGTGCACAGAGGTCCATGTGAATCAGGCCTCTGCAGCTACTACTTCAGCCAGACAGCTTGGCAACAACCAATTATTGAACAGAAACTGAATCCAATGGAAGCTAAATAATGCACATTGGGATGATATTTTCAGCACACTGCTTCAGCTTCAATTGCGTGGCTTTACATAACATTTACTAGATGGCTAGAGTTCAGCTTTAGTTATGTAATTAGGTTGAGTTCCGGATCACTGCTCCTGCACATTTGTATTTGCAGCTAAAAATAATGGTTGATTGGCATTGTTTGTTATCTGCATAAGGACCTGTGTCAATGGCCTTTGAGCTTGAGTTGATGGCATCTATTTGCGATCAGTTTAAGAAGCTTCTGAGATCATTCAGAATTCATTGACTGATGCATTTAACCAGCAGTTGACCTCCTTCTGACCTGCATTTAACCTACTTCAATTGGTTCTGTATTCCCATAGACTTGTATGGGAATGCAGAACCTCCTTAAAGAAGAGAAAAGTCTGTTAACACAAATCCTAGCTAAGATTTAAAACATAGAGCTCTAGATTTTATCAGTATAAAGATCTATCCAATAGAATTAACGAAAGATAGAAGAAGTATTTAAAGTGTATGTACAGTAGACATGTAACCCCGATATGTTTTGTTTCGGAATGATTCAGATTTTTATGTCTTCAATTTTTTGAATTTCAGATCCGAAATTCAATGCAGTTGTTTATTTGGATTTCGTTATTGTCTGAATTTTCGTTTCGGAAAACAATCCACAACCGGAAGTCACATGCCTGTAATGCAACCCCCAACAGCCAAAAAAAACACATTTCATTGGCCAGAGAACAGTCACAGTTACTTTAAACGAAATTTGGATGGATCCGAATTTTGGTTAAACGAACATTCGGATTCGTTTGCATTCGGACATGTTCAAATTCAGAAATTTGGATGCATCTGAATGTCCAAATTTAACTAAATGTGTACGAATATCCATTTGGAAGAAAATTAAATTTACATGTCTAATGTGTGGGAAAAGTTGTTATTTCTGCCACAAACCATATTCACCTGTTCCATTTATGGGGACCAATTGTAGATGCCAAATATCCTCTTTTGAGTAAACATATTATTTAAGGCAATACATAATTCTGTAAAATTTAGTAAACTGCCCGCCATTTGCAACAGCGATCTTTCTGAAAGCTTCAAAAACTGGGTTTCAGGAAGATTGCTATTGCAATAAGATGGCAGTTTGCTAACTTTAACAGAACCATAGGTTTACTTTATTAATATGTTTCCCCTAATAAAAAAGAAAGTATTTGGCACCCCAAATATGACCCTGTCTGTGCCTATTGCATTACAGGTAAATATGGTTTGTGGCAGAAATGATGACTTTCCTGGATACACATGTAGTGCTCCTCTTTCCTTTCTTCTGTCTTATGGTGATTCTTTTGGTTAGATCTCTATACTTGAGTCCCTAAGTCTACTATAACCATTAGGAGGGTACCATTCACCCTGTTGGATTATTTTGGAGAATGCAACAGGAGATGCTAGAAATGCAAGGGTAGGCAGAAACATACAAAATCCCCTGATGGAAAGGGACAGGTTTGTAAATTATGGCAGGAATGTTTTACTTTTGAAAAATCCAAAGACATATAAAAATCTATGAGTTGTCTTACTCCACCAAGCCTCACCCATAGATAAATTATCATTTTTGGGTGGATTGGCCTTTTAACCCCTTGCCGTCCTCATGGGCGGATGGCCGATACTTCCCGGCGGGTGTACGTACATTTACATAATTTTTTTATCTACCTTGAGCAGGATCATGCCGGGGCTGTGGACAACCGTTACCGACTGTTATATACAAGTGCTCAGCCGGATCTATAGCCAGCCAATTGCTTGTATTCTCCTCCTTCTCTCTCTAAAGGCGGAAGTGATGTCTATTACACCACTTCTGCCTTTAGCTGTCATTTCTCTGGCTGCTATAGCCAGAGAAGAAGCTGGTGAAGCAGATGAGATCTCTGCTTCATCAGCTTCTTTGGGGGTCCCCAAAGAAGCTGATGAAGTTGACTTTAGAGATGAAGGTGACATTAGAGACCCCTGATGTCTCCATAAAAAGGACCTGTCATTGTTTTTTGGCTATCACATAGGGGGATTTTTATCCGCCTAAAAAATCAAGTGTAAAGAAAAACACCCAAAAAAGTTTTAAGTCCCCCAACCCAGCGTGCATGCACTTATTAACGTAAATATGTTCCGGGTGCACCTACGTGCAAAAACAACGCAGTGAGAGCAATCATTTTAGAGCCATTAATCACTGATACCACTAAACTGATGAGAGGTAAAAGCTTTTAAAGCGTTGCCTATGGCTAATTTAAGGCATGGTAGTTTTTTGCGTTTTCATGATCGCACGCAATTTTAAAGCTTGACATGTTTGGTGTATATTTACCCGACGTGACCCCATCTTTAATATTTTACCAAAAAATTGGGTGCTGATAAATGTTTTATAACATTAAAAAAAATAGTTTTTTTCAAGATTTTGAGTACTTTTTTCATTATATAGTAAAAAATAAAGTGCTGCATGACGGAATAAATGTCAGTCAAAGTACTGCAGTGCTGAATACTGAAAAATGGCCTGGACAGGAAGGGGGTTTAACAGCAATTGGTAAATGCCTTTATTTTTATCTCTGTATATTAGTAATGTCAACTTAAAGTGTATTTCCACTTTTGCAGCCAAATTGGGATAACACCTATTTTATATTTGTTACATGTTCCCATTCATATAGCATAAGCTAAACAGATATTTAAAAAAATACTTCTTGCATTTTTACTTGCTTTTACTTGGGTTAGGGTTTCTTGGCTTTTTAAGTGTTAACATTTCAACTTTCTACTAATGTTAGGAAGGGTTGTGAGGGATGAGGGGTTTGTTAACCCTGTCTGTACTGTGCTGGCTCATTTTATTATAGCTTGCAAAGTAGATTTGAACAGTGCCTTTCCTAACAAAGGGTTAAAGAATTAAAAGCCTGCTGCTGCATTATATGTTAATGAGAAAACCAAACATATAAAGGGTTTTCTAGAATTTGACTGCAAAAGTAGAAATACACTTTTAATATAAGTGCTATTGTATTAGTTAATAAGGGGCCTCCCCAGTTGTATGTGTTTCCTTAAAACTATCTGGGTTATGTAAGCACATGCACAGGAATATTTATTGTATTTAACCCTTTCCCTGCCACTGACATAAGGCTTACAGCGGAATCCAATTGTTTCCTGCTGGCCATGTCAGTAAGCCTTCCGTCGATGGCTTTTATGGTTCTGCTATAAGCTCTTATACCAGAACTGTTCCCCTGACGGTCCCCTTTAAAAAAAAAAAAGCTATTATCAGCAGCTGACCAGCCACTGATGACAGCTACTACCAAAAATCCAGAGGGCCCCCCCTTCGCCGGCACTGGTGCGGCTGGCCGCTGCAAATCTAAAGCCTCTCCTCCCCGCCTCCAGGCTGGTATCTCTTTCTCCTCGGATCTCCGCTGCTGTCCCCCATCTGAATGGGCTGAGGCAGCGGGGATCCGAGGAGAAATAGCTGGGGGGGGGGGCGGAGTGCTGCATGAGTGCTAAGAAGCACAGCGCCGCCTGTGCTTGACTGAGGGGGTTGGATGGCCAAGCGGAGGATCTGTAAATATCTGTGATATACACCAATCTTCTGTATGCACGACAAACCAATGTTTGTGAATAACTGGGGACACATAGTGCTATGTGTCCCCAGATATGAATGAACATGAAGTGCTTTGCATCACTTTCTGTTAATTCATGAGTTTCTGAATAGGTAGTAGCACTCACTATAGAGGCTTCTATCCGTTCATACCTGGATGATAGTTAATATTTTACAATCACCAGTTTCTGAATGAATGGGAGGCCTTTGTACTGAGTGCTTTCCATTCATTTAGAACAGAGGCTGCAGAAAAAGAGATTGAGGACTTTGTGTCCTCAATTTCTTCCTCTATTTCAAAAAGAAAATGTCAGGAGTCTGGATGGTATTTAGCATAAGTTGTTTACAGTTTTGTGTTACTGCAGTTTTTTACCGTTTCACAAAAAGGCACAATTTAAAGTTGACAAATATTTGTTATTTATTAACTCAATACAGTTTTATCTTTTAGACTGAGTCAGAAAAGTATTTTTTGTGTGTACTGAAACTGATTTTAGTGTGCTTTCATCAATTTAATTGTGTATTTTTATTGGTTTAATATTGATTTGACAAACATTTGCACAATTACCGCAGGACCTACAAAATTAGTAGCACCATCTTTTTTTTCTGCCAGGTCTGTGCTTTTTAAAAAAAAAATGGTTTGGGGGGTCTTTTACAAATGCTAGCAACGCAGCAGTAAAAAAAATCAAAACAATGGCAAAGATGGGAAAAATTGCAAAAATGGTCTGGCTAGCTGAGGTTTAAAGCACTCCGGAGGGCTTTTTGCTGCCATTTTTCTTGTTTCAGAGACGACATCAAATCAGGATGTGCACAATACAGTTTTGGGTATATATTGGACAATGAAACCACTGAACAATCTATTATATCTCTGAGGTATTCTGTGATAAAAAGTCATAACTCTGAGCTTCATCTTATGAATTCTGTGATTCAAATCTGGGTTTCAAAGACAGAATTCTGAGTTTTAAAGTCAGAATTCTGAAATTAAAAGTCAGAATTCTGAGTTTCAAAGGCAGAATTCTAACATTAAAAGGCTGAATTGTGAGTTTCAAAGTCATAACGCTAAGATCGAAGTCAAAATTATATCTTTGAAATGTAGAATTCTGACTTTTAATGTCAGAATTTTGACTTTGACATTCAGAATTCCTTTTTTGAAATTCAGAATTATTTTTTTTAAATCTTAGAGTAATCAATTTTAAACAGGAATTCTAACTTTAAAAGTCAGAGCATGAACTTTTCAGAAAAAATTAGGTCCAAAATGAATCCAGCACTTCTTCACTTATCTTTTTACATAAAGTAATTGCTTAGTTCTGGCCCATTGTGCACTTCTGCCTTTACCCGCCATTTTGATGGGCCAAATTATTGACCGGTAATTAGATGCAGGAGGCATTGGGACCTAGCACTTTCATTTAAAAATTATAGCAGAGCACCTTTAGAACAAATCTGAAGCTACCACAGGCTCCTGGAGGTGCTGCTGTTGATAAGGATGATGGCTTTATACACTGCTGGTGAGGACAGTTACAAATTAATAAGGCAGTACAAAATGCAATAATTATGTGAAAATTGTATGTTTGCACAGGGTCACAGAATTAAAAAAATATAAGCAGAAATGTGATCAATTGGATAAGATAACTGTAAGAGACATGACTGTTGTGTGCTTTTGCATTTTGCACATAGCTCTCTCCCTCAAAATTCTCATTTAAACACTAAAAGATACCAGATACTGCAAATTATGACCTGCAAACATTATATATATATA
>NW_017307662.1:234697-235377 GCF_000935625.1 Nanorana parkeri | reverse complement strand
GTTTTACATAACTTTTTGCTTTGGGTTATAGTTCACATTGTGAATATACAAACAGAAAAATTACAACACTGCTTTCTAGAAACTGGTGTTTTGACTCCCTCTGCAGACCATGTTTTGCTACATATTGGAAGGGCCAATATATATGTAGTATAAACTTCCAGTGCTTTCAACATATATCTTTATCATTGCTCAGGTAACAACACTAAAGCCAAAGTAAACATTTTTCAACTAAATGTGAAATGTGCTGGTAGTATGTTGTATTACTGGTCATGAACAAGCCCACACAAATGTCCCACTCAGAGATGTATTTAAAGCAGCTACAGTTCTACTGTATATACAGTATATTAGGTCAAGAGAAGGAAAGCAAAATGCTTAACTCCCAGCAGACTAGCCAACAAAACTGGGAAAGGTACACTTTTTTTTCCTTCTCTTGTCAATGTAGTGTGAGTGCTACAGTTGGGTGCATTCATTGCTGTTTCTAAGCCCAGCCTGCTTGCTTTTAAATTCCACACACACTACTATGAAAGCAGCTGTGAAGTGTTCTTGGGAGAGCAAAACCGCACGGTGTTTGTGGCATCAGAAAGTTTGCTAGAGGCATCCACGGTAGTAAAAGTGTGCTGGGAGCTGTCTACCAGCTTAGTGCTGAAACATATAACAGGTACATTAGCACTTGGAATCAA
>NW_017307662.1:188392-234611 GCF_000935625.1 Nanorana parkeri | reverse complement strand
ACACACATGTATGTGTCTATTATGTGTGTGTATATATATATATATATATATAACAGTTGCCTTGGCATGTTTCCAGCAATATAGAGCATTATTATAGTGATGTGTGGTAAATATGATTAAATTACCTCCTGGAAAAGCTCCAGACTATAAGTGTTGTCATCATCTGCAAAGAAGACAACACCTGTGGGGTACTCCTGTGGTAAAGTTGACTGGACTGTTGACCTCTGTGGTTGGTACTGCTGTCGTAGCCAAGCTAATCCTGCATTCCTTTGTTCAGTAGCTCGAGGTAAACCAGATCTTTTGTACCTCCGTGGTGTTGGAACATGTAGATGGGTGGCCCTTACACCTGCCCTGGCCAAGAAGCGCCTTACCAAATCTGTTGGCTGAGCAGAGTCCTCTACTACAATCCAGTGTAATCGAGGCACCTGACGGAATGTGTTAGCCAGTCGAGTTAGTTCTGCCTTTTGAACAGGTCGGCTGTATGTGGGGGTGATGGCATATATAATGGGAAGAGAGTCATTCTTCCCCCTGTGATTTTCAAGACTGGTTGGGTGCTCCTGATTAGTTGTCCATGTACCCATACTGGTGTCACTTGGCTGGGGTCGCATCAAAGCTGCACGGCCAATCCTGCGTCTCCAGTACGGAGAGTAGTAGCGGGTGGTGGGTACTCTGCTGGAGCTGGATGGTTTCCTTGTATCAATATCAATAATAATAACAACAATCAATACCCAAGGAAGAAGAATGAAGAAGCGACTATAGAAAACAGACTTCATCCTGGAGTGAAGAAAGGTGATTACAATTCAAGCAAAGAATAAAACTTAAAAATTTCTGAATATATCAGTGCTGAATCCTCGCAAATGTGGAAAGCAGATCACAAAAAATCCTTACAAGATACTAATCAAGCCAGCATCACAGTTTTCCCACAATCTTCTTTTGCAGGTGCATCCTCATTCTGTAATTATATTAAACTACGAAAAACATGTGCTCTATTCCCTTAAATAACAAATATCCCTTTATTTTATCCAGAATTCAAATAAATAGATAGTGCAGAGTACAAATAATGGAGAAATCCCTTTCATCAAAGTACATCCATTTAAATGCTTCAGCTGGTGACCTATCAGTGCCAGGTAATCATTAGAGACCCCTACTGTGACTTCCAGCTCCAAAACATATTGAACCCAATTCAAGTCATGTCAGTAGCTCTAGAAGAACAAATGTTAAGGCATTAGCTCCAATTAATTTCTGAAAATTGAATCATTTATATGGTCTTTGGAGACTAGAGAGTAAAAGCAGCGCAGAATAGGGACAGCTACCAAGTAATATACAAGGATTAGGCATCTAGTAGGTCTTATTCTGCCTCCATAAACTTCTTGTCTTGTTCAGCATCCATGCGCTCCAGACTGTTGATAAATTGGAAAAATACATCTCTCCGTGCCTTGTGTCTTCTAGCAAAGCTTGGACATAGCCAGGATCATCAGGATGTAGGGATTGTATGTGTCTTTCTTCTTATTGCTTGAGCTGTCTGGGAAGCTGTGCAGAGTTGAGCTGTGATTCTCTCAGCAATAAGAACCTAAGCGATGCACTGGCTGTGGCTGAGTTTGATTGCTGCTCACTGCATCCCGCTGCTTCTCCCAACCCCTTTCTTCTTTGTTTCTCTTTCTTTGCAGTCCGATGAGCTGCTGGGTGGGAAAAAGGGAGGAGAAGAATAGAGGGACCCCCTGTGGTTGGCAATGAGAAATGAGATTGAAAAGCTTTTGTAGTGTTTGCGACTTCAGCTGCAGACTTGTGAGCTGCTTTATATGCATGTATAATGTTCTATTTGTATTGCCTTTTCCGCCTGTTTTGCAGTTCCCTAGCTTTAACCTGATCATCCTAAACCACAATACTATACTATACATCATGTCCGTGAGCTGTAAAACTCATGTGGAGGAACAAAAAAAAGATGGGCTTGATGCAGAAGTACTCTGTCAAGCGCTGCAGAGGAAATGTAAACAACACAAGGACATTTGTCACACATCCATTCAATTTGCAAAAATCTTTAGAGGTGTGTTCATTAAAAAAATCTTTAAAGCGTATCTAAACCCTAAATCAAACTCTAATATATTACAGCCTGCCAGTCTTTAGATGCAGCAGATTAATTTGCCTTTTTCATGTGTTTTTCCCAAATTTTACCCTGTCGATCCTGCCAGTAACATACTTCTTGTCCTAGGGCGACAACACTTACTCTTTGTATTGTATTTATGGAAGAGGAGTGTTGTCACCCTAGGCTGCTCTCTTGATGTGGACTACAAACTTCTTAATCTCCCGTCCTCTCTCATTACATAGGGAAAAGGAATATTTATAATTTTAAGAAAATATCTTGGAAGGAAGATCACATTGAGATTGACAAGGATACTGCATTTCTGGCTAGATAAACAGGTATTTTTTGTAGCGGCATTAAAAGTACTTTGAATGCCGGCAGCCACAACATCTAGGGACTGATAAGCTGCAATATATTCAATTTTTTTAAACTTGGGTTTAGATATGTTTTACAATCCTTAGTTACCTATTTTTGTAAATTACACTTACTAGGGAAGGCATAGCAATGGCTAAAGAAATACCACTGCTTTGCGTTCACTTGTTATGACCAGTTGGATTAGACAAACTGGAAGTACTACATGGGTGTTTTTTGGCAGCATAATCATTTCCAAATGCAAATGGAGAAATCAAAAGTACCATGTCAAGACACATGGGGTCTCAAACACAGCAAGAGTTGAATTAAAAATACTAACAATCATTTACAAAGCCATCTACAACTCTGCCCCCACCTATATCTCCAACACTGTCTCAAAGTATCACCCTAACCATCCCCTCCATTCTTCCCAAGACCCCCTGCTCTCTAGCTCCCTCATCAACTCCCACGCTCGCCTCCAGGGCTTCTCTGGAGTCTCTCACATCCCTTGGAACTCCTTACCCCAACCTGTCCATCTACCTCATACTCTGACTGCCTTTAGGCAATCCCTAAAGATTCTATCCCACCTCAACCTAACCACTACACTATAACTTTCCCAAACAATTCATCCCCACACAGCTACCACCTCTTGTATCACTTGCCCCTCCTTTTTAGATTGTAAATTGGCAGGGCCCTCCATTCCATCTTGTCTTGACTTGTATTGTAACTGTAATGTCTTCGTTATATTGTAAAGCGCTGCACAAATTGTTTGTGCTATGTAAATCCTGCATAATAATAACAATAATAATAATAATAATACAATGTTTATAGAGTATTTAATACACAGACCTATATAGAAATTGTGGTATAAAGAAAACATTTTTGCTTTATCAATCGTCCTTTTAATATATTTTATTTATCCTACTTTGGAAAAACTAACAGTTAATAAATTAAGGTATATTATCATTATGGGTAATATTTTAATATGTATAAGTTAGATAATTATTATATTATCATTTATGCTTTGTTGGAACTCTTTTTAATGTTAAAATGTCACTTCAGGAAAACCAAAAGCTGCCAACCGGTACCTACCCTGGCTTTCAGTACCCTCATTTTTTCCCAGCTTGAATCCTAGTCTCAGGACATGGCCTCAAGGCTGCCGTTCCACCCTGCTCCTGGCAACCAGTGACGTCAATGATGTCTGTATTCTGCAGATTCATCACTTTAATAAAGAATCTGCAGCATCACTGTATCCCGCACCAAGCCCCACCCCTAATCTGTTTCACCCTATCCTTAGCTTAGTCATAGAAGTATGACTAAGCTCAGGACTGGGTGAAACACATCAGAGGGTCAGAGGTTGGGTTGGACACAGTGATGTTGCAGATTCTTCATTAAAGTGTTCCAGCATTATACAGTATGCTGCTGGTGTTTTCCTCATTGGCACATGTCACACATGGCATTGCCCAGTTCACCATGTTTATTTGACAATAATTTGCCTTTAAGCCTTGAAAATGGACTATCTTTCAAATTCCCTTAAATAATTTTTGCTTCCCCTCAGACTTCAGTAGGGTTCAGATTACAGTTCACAATTCTAAGACTTTCAATGGGTTTGATGAGCTCCCCCAAAAACAAACCCAGGCACATGTGCTCATTCCTATTTCATAGGTATGTGCAGGAGGCAGGAAGGGGCAGGCAACTTTCAGAACTATCAGGAAGATGAGAATCGCCTGGCACTTGAGTGGAGCAGTGGGTATGAAACGTTTCTTCAGGTATGTGCAGGCACTTCTGCTTGCCTGCACTTCACATTTGCCTGCATATTTTGGTTTTAGATTTCTTAACATTACAACAATTTTATTATTTTTATTTTATTAGTATTATTACAACTTAGTTATTATCACTGACATCATTGTTGTATTGAAATATAGACAATCATATAGTAAAAGATATACAAGGGGGAGTGAGAGGTAAATAGGTGGCACGGCACCCCTATATGATTAGAACAAAAACACCTTAACAAAAACTGGGGCTTTTTAGGTGCCACAAATTGTACATATTCATGTTATTCATAAAAAAACATATTTTATTAATACATGTTTAAAAAATTGATAAAATCTCTGTTGCCACTTCAAATACCTGAAAAATCGTAATTCAAATACCGGTAAATAAATACTTCAAAGCATGGGACAGGAATAATGACATATACATATCTTGACCAAATCCTTCTTAATTAAACAGATCATGTATAACAGTAGGTTTAACGCATTTCGTGAGTATGCTTCTTCGGGAGCTTTAATAAAGATCTATAATTCAATAAATCACAGATTACACATGTCATAAAACACTACATAATACAATCTATTGCATAGTGAAATCTTCCCTCTTATTGCATATAAGTCAAAATATATAAATACTGAGTTTACCCCAACTTGTTATACAGCCTGTGAGCGACCACCAGCAGCATCCGGGATGTCCACAGAAAGAGTGTCCTTGAGCTGCATAGAGTTTAGTGAAGGGTGACAAAATAACATGGGTTGAACTCGATGGACCTGTGTCTTTATTCAACTTTAACAACTATATGTCATGAAAGCTCCGAGACCTTATCACTTTAACAAAAAACAAAAGTTGCAGGAGGTGTAAAGATCAGACAACAGATAAGTGTGAACAGGCCCTGATACCATAACTGTCTACCTTCCTTTGCTATTTTCAATTGCTGTCTATTTTTTTCTGTTTTAGTGAGTGCCATGGATACGATTCTTTCAAAATTATTTTCTAAATGTTGATCAGCACTAAGTACTTTACCATGACAAAATCAGACCATGTTTATAATTATACCAATCAAGATCACCTTGCAAGAACCGTGATTGTTTTCTGCCTCATCTACCAGGAATATGTGCGCAACGGTAAGTTTTATATCTACAGTAATACCCTAAACTCTTACATGTAAGAAAAAGAATGATATATAAATCAGTGACTAAGCAGAGCCTTAATTAGACCTATGCATTTGCCTGTTACAGGAATGTACAATAGCTGTGCTAGTTACTGGAATAAGAAGCATGACTACTTCAATCACCCTGACAAGTAATAATAAAAGTGCTTAGGATTTCACAGTTACTGAAAGAGTTGCCATGTTAAGCTAGCCATATACCGTTTGAATTTTGAAAAATGTTCAACGAAGCATTCAGTGATGCCACCATTAATTCAACTAATTTAATTTGAAAGCCCTTAAAAATTTCTTCCAGACTTGCTACTTGAATGGAATCACAGACGTAAAAAAGCATTTTTTTTATTGCTTATAAAATCAACGATGAAATAACGCAAAGCAAGGTTTATTTTAATGTATACGTTTATTGAATATTTAGAAGTATATTCACAGTGGCTTCACTATGTCACATACTTTTTTTGGCCGGGAAGCCAGCTGCATGCTGAATAGCTTGGAAGCTGGCTTCCCGGCCAATCAGCATCAATCCGACCAAACAGCATGAAGCCGGCTTCCCAGGCAATCATGAAGCCGGGCGGCAGGTAATGACACACTGGCCGGCTTCCGAGGAAAACAATTCCATGCTAGCGGAAGTACCGGTATTGGTACTCAGCATCAGCGAGTACCAAAATATAAATATAGGTACTCGTACTCGATACCGAAAAAACGGTATCGGTGCATCTCTACTGTGGAATGACCTCAAGAGAGCCATTCACACCAGACATCCTACAAATGTGTCTTAGCCAAATCAGTTTTGGACAGAGGAATGGCCAAAATTTCCTCCTGAACATTGTGCAGGTATGACCCAGAGCTACTGGAATCACTCCAAGGGTTCACTTACTTTTTCCTCCAGCACTGTGAATGTTTAAATCACACCCTGTTCAATAAAGACATGAGAAATTAGAATTGTTTGTTTGTTATCAGCTTAAGCACATGTCTATTGTTGTGACTTTGATGAGGATCAGATCACATGTTATGGCAATTACTGCAGAAAACTAGTTAATTCCAAGGGGTTCACATACTTTTTTCCCCACTGTACATATGCATTCTGTTTATCTGGCAATGAGGTTGTAATGGCTATGATAGACAGATAGATAGATAGATAGATAGATAGATAGATAGATAGATAGATAGATAGATAGATAGATAGATAGATAGATCCACAGAGATACACACGCATACACATTCAGATCTACTTATATATCCAATTCTGCATTCACATTACAGAAACTTTTTTGTTTTAGTTGTTATTTATTTTATGTTTATAGGTCTTTTTATAAGTTTTGAGTGCTTACAGAGCAGAGTTCACTCGTCACTGACCTTGTTTTTGGTGCTGCCCTTTGTTTGCAGCACGTCGCTTCATCATTTGAAAGAAAAAGAAAGGTAAGCTGAGAGAGGTAACAGGAGCATCCTAGTACTGCCAAGGTTTGCAGGACCAGATATTTAGCTGCTTCCATCCTTGGGTTCCATTCTTGGATTCAGTCGGATGTGAGTAGCTTTTTAATAAAGGGATCCTTTGCAAAAAAACATGTGCACTATGGTCTTTATCCCCTGGTATTTATGAGTAATCATAACATATTAATGATGTGCTATGAGGACACTGTTGGAGGCAAAGTTGAATCCACTGAGGGTAGATCCCCACTGCATCTAAGGGGGAACTGCATTATCAAACCCTGAGGGTTTGTGTGTAAGGTGAGCTGCATTCCATTTGGGATACACAAGGTGTCTTGTCACCCAGTGGTGGACACACTACTTGCAAATCCATTGGATATAATCATGTTCTCCACTTGTGCTGGCAAGAGAATTATATACATCGATGTCTCTTAAGAAGGACTTGCAAATAATACGATTTCCATGAGCTTCATAGTTGTTTTATATAGTGTATATTTTTATAAACTACCTCACATTATATAATTTACATTAACCACACTCTTGTAATAAAGCCCAACCTGTGCTCTTTGTCTCTAGTAAATTTGGGCCTAGCTTTCCTATTTAAAATTGTCCTGCTGCTAAGCAATTTTATACCGCTGTGTCATCTGTGTTGTAGTAAAACACTTGCCTGAACTCTTATTCTTAGTACTTTTCAGACAACTCTTGCTCATTACTAATGTCCTGCTGGGCAATTTTAAACTGCTTTATTATCTGCAGTCTCTTAACTCTTTAAGAAAGTTTGATAGAAAATGGACAACCTCCGGATATTTCTGGATATTAGTGAGAACAAAGACAGCGTCAGTGAACTACTGGCCAGTTTCTACCTACTGATAAAAAAGCAGACCTATTACCATGTGATCAATAAGCATGTGTCCCTGCTAAAGCAACCTGAATATTTTGAAACCAATATTAATCAGATTGGGGTGCTGCTGCTGCATGTAAGTAAAGCTAATTGTAAAAGAAAAAATAATAATTCCATAGCCACATACATTGCCAGAGAACTTTCTTTGTTGTACTGTTCTGTAATTAACATATAGGGGTCTATTCACTAAGCTGCCTAAGGATCTAGCCGTAGCTTCAGCTGATCCTTCGGCTAGCTTCGGCCAGCTTCGGCCCCAGGACCCCTTCAGTTCAGTAGAACCGAAGGGCTGCTGTACGGGCTATTCACTATAGCCCGTACAGCACCCGAAGTTGGCCGAGCGGCTAGGTCGGCCGGCATTGGCCAGCCAACAGCCCTCTTCTGACAGCTGGGCAGAGCCAGCCGTCATCTCACAGCTGGCTCCGGACACTTGCAGAGAGATCAGCATCACTGGTTATCAAGTAAACAGGGACACTGATCTCCAGACAGCCCAACTCCCCCGGGCGCTCCAGGAGTCTCCCTCTATTAGATAGCGGCTCCCGGCCGCCCGGGAGAGAAACACTTTATCCCAGAAAGGTTTACTCTGTTCGATTGAGCAGAGTAAACCTTTCCCTGCTGTGTTTTTTTTTTCTTCAGACATCGGAGCCGTTGGCTGCCGTCAGAAAAAAAAAATCACCAGAGGAATGCATAGCTAGATTCCTATCGGCTATTTCAATTTGCAATAGCCAATAGTAAACTAGCTATTGCACCCGCCTACTGCTGCTTTCAGCAGAGGGGACCTGGAGTTCTTCATCAGGTCCCGGCTAGTGATTGACAGCAGCAGAGGGCGGGTGCAATAGCTAGTTTGCTATTGGCTATTGCAAAGTTAAATAACCAATAGGAATCGAGCTATGCATTCCTATGGTGATTTTTTTTTATTTTGACGACAGCAGAACCGCCCGGCCAATAGAAAATAGTCGGGCGGAGCTAGCTGTCACTGCTAGCTCCGCCCAATCATTTGGAATTGTTTTCTATTTTATTTTTTTACTACTTTTGTAACTGTTTTTCTATTCTGCTCGGTACCACAGAGGTACCGGGCAAAATAGCCGAGCCGAATGCCGCTCGACGGCATTCGGCTATTCACTCACTGCTGTTCGGCATCTATAAGAATAGGCCAAACAGCAGCGAGTAGCCTGCCGGAGGTTTGGCTTAGCCGATCCAGATGTTGGATCGGCTGAGTCGAACTCCTTCTGCACTTCGGGACGGCTGAACATGCTGAGCATGTTCGGCCGACCCGAAGCCGCACGAAGCAAGCCAATGTATGACTGATTTCAGCCGATATACGGCTAAAATAGCGTTCCGCTCACTTCGCTACGGGTCGGTTAGTCACTCGGCTGCCTACGGCAGCTTAGTGAATAGACCCCATAATTTTAAAGTGGAACTATACTTACCGCACCTCCAGAGATGTGGAGTCCTTGAGGTCCCTCACCAGTCCTGTTTTGGGTTTGGGATATTTGACCATCTTGTTTGGCTGCACCAGGATGACTTAACTCCCACACATGCACATGGGAGTTCATCCCGCACCCAGCTTAGTGTACACTGTCAAAATATTTGTGAACATTCAGGTAAGAATCTTTTTTTGCAAAAGTTCCCGCTCCCGGCCGCCAAGGAGAGAAACACTGCTTTTTCTTTTTTATTCTGACACGTAGCCGTTGCTGGCGTCAGAATAAAAAATTTGGCCGACCCGAAGCCACGCGAAGCCACCCGATGTACGGCTGATTTCAGCCGATATATGGCTGAAATCAGACATACCAGCCTGAAGTGAATAGACGAACAGCGTTCGGCTCACTTTGCTTCAGGTCGGTCATTCACTCAGCTTAGTGAATAGAGCCCATAGTATTACTCTTGTGGAATAATGAGCTTGCCTATTTGCACATTTTTAATTTTCATTTCTTTCATTTTAGGTTTAGCTTTAAGGCATGCCCCAAGCATATTATTTAATGGATTTGTGTATTTTTAATGTTGCCCTTAAAGCAGCATGAAAATACCCACACCCTGCTTTTTAGTATTTTTTTAAAAAAATGTTGCATTGGTATATGTTTCTCAGTGCCCAGATTATCATGCCATTTTGTGGACAGTACTTTGCCCATGGGCCCTAAAATGTTTTTAATTTAATATTATTTCATATTATGTTTTTCCCTCTATAGATTTGAATTGGATTTGCTGCTATGTTCTGGTTCACTGAATTCAAACAAGATTCAGCAAAACCCTTTGTAAATCGAATCCCTAATTTTGATTAATCTGCTAAAACAGATATTAGAGTAATTTAGGGGTACATACTCTGTACTTGGAGTACTATTATTATTACTTTTCAGTGATCTGGGGCAATGTAAATAAGATAAGCTCCGTCATATCTAGCTCCAGCCATAGAGTTTCCACGTCTTCCCAATGTGTCACTACAATTTGTGCTGAAAGCCCAACTCCAGCCAAAAGGGATGGGTTAGAGCCTCTATCAGAAGGCTACTTCTAATTTCTGTTAAATTAAAACCTGATCTCTGGGTGCAAAGCCCAACCATGTCTGCTTTCATACATTTCCAACTCACATGGATTCTGTGATCTTCCCCCTGTATTGGGTAGATCACAAAGAGATATTGGGGTTGACGTACTAAAGGCAAATAGGATGTTTACTTTTCAAGGGAACTTGCACTTTGCTAGTGAAGTTTTCCCTTAGTTTCGTGATGTGTGGGATAATTGCACGTTGCAAAGAATACCCAATCATGTGCAGGCAAAATAAAAAACAGCATTTTTGCGTGCACAAGATTGGGTGATAGAAGTCAACAGAGCTTTACCTCATTCATTAAACTAAGGGAAAATGTCACCTGCAAAATGAAAATTCCACTGCAAAGTGAACTGTCTATTTCCCTTTAGTAAATAAACCCCATTTCATCCAGTTAAGTCTCAAACATGGCTGCCAAAAGCCCTGATAATAGACTTTGTTGTCACATTATGGGTAATATTGCTTCCCCAGAGACAAACTCCAGCTTAAAGTGAGGGCTGCAAAAAAAGTGATACGTCGGTATAACTACTGCAACTAAATATTACGGTTAGCATTACCACTTTCAGTGTCCAGTCTATAAGTGCTGATAAAAATGTGTATTTTTGGGGGTTTCCCGCATATGCATCCTAAGGCAGTTCTCTTAGTTGTCTTGCATTTAAGACATTCCGATTTACTCAATGAATATGCTAAATTTTACGTTGCGTCAGAGATCCCCTAAATGATTAAATCCTTTGTATTGCCTAATTCTTTATCTTTCAACACCACAACAGTCAGTTTTACAGACGTGGCTATTGTTTAAAACAAAAGCCATCATATTGTTATCTGATGTGCTAACATGAATTATAACACTCGGAATGAGATGTGTTCATTCTAAAGGCCCTGTCTCCTGAAAGGCAGAGACTCTAGACTAGAATATCTAGTGAGAAGAGTGACAAATGACCATATATTGAGCATGGAAATGAGGAAACATCTGTGCAGTCGGATGATAATTAGAGCTGGAAAGCAAAGGAGAAGTCCTGGAATGTGATTAATGAAATAATGTGGAGTTGCCTCTAGTATAAATAGCGCTATCTCTTTTCCGCTGACAGCATCACAAGCATGAAATAACAGCTGATGTTTTTCTTCACATGTGGTAGAGATAAGGGACGTAAATTAAATGACAGCACCTACATTGGAATACTGTGCATTGTGCTGGTGAGCTGCTTGCAAGAAAAGAAACATCTGTACAAGATCACTATGAGAGAATTATTTAATGGTGCAGACAACAGTGGTTTTGCGGAAACTCACACCAACTTCAGATCTGTTCTCATTAGACTTCTCAAGCTGATGAAATCAGACTTCTTGTTGACCTCCTTTGTTTACTGCAACCCATTATTCCTTATTCCACAATTCTGAGAAATACACAAGTCAGTGCTGGTTTAAAATGGCCATTTAAAATACACAGGTCATGAGAAATACGGGGCTGCCATTGATGACCTCCTGGAAATGCTAACAACATGGTTGTCTAACCTAGCATAAGCATGCAGGAAAAGAGAGCCAAAGGAAAGTCAGAATGAGTATATATCATTTCTTTATTTTCTTGTAATACTTTAAGGTTAGTGACCCAGAAAATGTTGATGACAAAGCATCAGTATGGCAGCCCAATAAAAGCAATGCTAATAACAGAAAGTGCCGGCTATTTTCTCATGAAAGGTTTCTTTTATAATTAGCCCCTATTATCATTTTAGAAAAACTATCTTTAACAAAAAAAGCCATATACATGTGGAAATGTGAATGTTTGATGCCATGTATGGTCACTAGTTCTCCACAAATGAAAGCTCAGGAAGCAGCTTTTTTGGTTTGCAGGATGCAAAATGAACTTTACCAGCACCTGTGTGAGCTGTGCGGCTAATCAGCATAATATACTGGATGGAGTTGGCACTGACAGATAGGGGTTGATTAAAGGCAAATGGACTTTTCACTTTGCAAGGGAATGTACACTTTGCAGGAGAAGTTTCCCTTTAGTTTAATATACTGTATACTGTTTTTTTTTTAATTTTCCTTCCACGTAATTGGGTATTCTTTGCAAAGTGAAATTTCATCTCATTCACCAAGCTAAGGAGAAACTTTCTCTGCAAAGAGCAAATTCCCTTGCAAGGTGAGCAGCCTATTTACCTTAAGTCAATCAACCTCGTAGTTTGCACAGGTGCTGAAGAAGGAGTCCTTCAACTCCAAGCAAACAGCTTTGGGACAGTTGGAATACATATGTTGAATAAAGAAAACAGAAAGACTACTGTATGAGATAACTTGCTCACACCATTTAACTTGTCCCTGGTACTTTGTTGAATGACCCACGTTCTGGCTTGAACAAGCACTTTTCACCTGGGAGTGTATCACAGTATTTGGGATTAAAAGCTTCCACACAGTCGCCAGTTGAGTTGCTGTCACCGGAGCAGCTGTGTGGTCAGCTCGAGAAGGATTCTTACTATCACTTTTAAAGAAAAAGCAGTACTAGTCCTCTCCCTTCTGCATTGCCACCCTGTCACTGCTGGACCATTGCCTAGTACACAGAAATGCCTTTTGCTGCACTTGAAAGAGAAGAGTGGTGGCTCCCTCCTGCAGTGAGCTAAAAAGAACATGCACTATACCCATTGTAACCAAACTTCTGGCTGCAGGGAAACTACAAATCCTCTCATGCATCTGCCTCTGGGAGTCATGCCTGTGGTTGTCAGAGTCTTGAGATTCCTTATGAGCCTTGAAGTTCCACAACAACTGGAGGGCCAGAGGTTGGCTACCCCCTACACTACACCATCACTATCCTCATTATAGCCCAACACCTTTCATTTCTATGAGTACAGTCCTGTGCACACATCAGTTTCCTTGGGCATCACTTCTTTGGCTCCAAATATTTAACTTCAGCATTTATATTTTTAGCTGTAGACACGAGAAAAGAAAGCCATTTGTACCAAAAAGGTTTGGAAGATTTAAATATCATCAGAAAATACTGCCATGACTATGTAATATTGCACAGAAGGGATCTGTCTCATTAATGATAAAACACACAAAGACATTTATCACTACATAGTGCTATAATGAAGCACAGGAATAGCAATAAACTCAATTGCTTGAGTTTATATAAAACTACATGCCATTAGTGTTTACTCCATGTGTTCCAATGTGGCCATCAAAGCAAATAAAAAGTATGTTTTAGCTACATAATAATTAAGGTCGGAGCTGAATCACTTACCAAATTCTTTAATCTCTTTGGATATCAAATGCAAGTATGTATGTGCCACGCTATCCTAAATAATGACACAAGTATTGTATTGAATGTGAACAAACCACAAAGTTAAACACAAACAATATATACAGGTAGATACTACCAATGTGACTGTCTAGCAAACAATATGTGCATCAATAAAATGGAAATTCCATCCACAACCCCAGTGTGTATCAAAGTTCATATACTGTATAACTCAATACAAAAATCAGTCTAAATAGAAATAACTAGAAATAATCCGGAGTTGTTCCACCACCAAATAATGACCACCGTGTGAACACTTAATAGAGTGCTACTCACCTTGGCAATGCAGCTGCACAGATACTTCCAGCATATTTACTGACTGAAAAAATAGCCAGTACCTAAAACTGAAAGATAGGTTTATAATATATTAAAGGGTTAACTTTCTTAATTAACAAGAACAATTTCTACTAAGCACTAATTTGCAGACCAGACATAAGGGTCGGATATATATCTGACATGTAAGAAAGGGCCCAGAACATGGCTGGTGCTCCCCTGGAATTACAGACCAGCTGCTTGCTAAGACCACCACAATGTGGAATCTCTTATTATGTACGGGGGTGAGTCAAAAATTATCTGCACTCTGGCTGTAGAATTTATTTTAATCAAGACAAATACATAATTTTTCGACATAATCTTCTTGCTTTTCTTTTTTTTTGCATGTCAAATTTTTATTGAAAAAAATAGAAAGAAATCAGTACATAAAGATCCATCGTTAGTACGTTTCAAAGATTATGTTTCAGTTCGCAGACTGAGATCTATACACGTAGATTTAAGTATATGCACACACTAAAGAAAAACAATAAAAACAATAGAAAAGATTGCGAAGTCAGACCATGACCTTGTGGTGGGTGTCTCATCGCTTGTACTTATCAGGTACTTATAATTGTGTGTCTCAGTAGCCCTTAGGGTCGGTACCGTGGGGAGAAGGCCAGTAGGAACCATTGGGGGTAAATGTGGGCCTATTCGGATAAATAATCCTTCAACAACATGGTAGTAACCATGGTTTAGGGCTGGAAGTCAGGGATCAGAGGACATCCAAAGGTCCTAGAGTGCCAGACAGACTGTCTTAAAAGACGCAGAGGTGTCTGTAAAAATCCTCCTGCTCCCTGCCTTTATCCACTGCCCAGGCTGTACATGTGCAATGCACCTACAGAAGGATCCCTTGCATCACATTTTGGTGCAGCATAGGAAAGAGTGAGAGGAGAGCTTTCCTCTCCTACTATTCCCCACAGTAGTGTCCGCATACATAAATTATACTGAGCTGGTTCAGCCCCCGAGCAGATAGAGAAGAGGACAACCTCCCTCCCTTCCCTTGTTGGCTGGGTAACTCTTTGATAGTAGGAACAGCAGTGAAGTTGTATGCAATCCTCTCTATACAGAGGATTTACAGGAGATCTTGGAGACTGTCCTAATATCTCAAACAATGTTTTCAGCTTTGCAAGTTATCTGCTGCACACTACACAACCCCTCCACCCCATGTAATGGAGATGAGGAAGAGGGGTGGTGTTCTTAGTTCAAATCAGAAGAGTAGCCTAGGGTTATAATGCTGCTCTATAGACACAGTACAGTGAGTGAGCATTGTCACCCTAGGACAGGAAGTTTGTTACAGGCAGGATCATTAATTTAAAATTAGGGGGAAAAGCCTTAGAAAAAGAATAGTAAACCAGACACCATATCTATGGAATGGTTAGCTGAAAGATATCAATTTAGGGGACTAAGTTGAAAGCTGCGCAATATGATGACAAGACACCCATTTATTAATATTACGCGATTAAAACGAAACTAAACTAAACAAATTTTTTTTTTCAAAACTAAACTAAACAAATTTTTTATTTTTTTTTCAAAACGAAACTAAACGAAACAAATTTTTTGCTGGTGCACATGTCTAGTATCAATTAGCAGCCATGAGTGCAAAAGAAAAGCATTATAGGATATTCATTACTTCTGGCTGTTATTGTGGAGGCTATACAAAGTTCAAGACAGTGTTCTGCAGGTAAGGTAACAACAATGTCTGCACTGCAACACAAATTGCATTAACCCATGCCCTGCCTCAGAGTAAACAGCAAGTACACAAAGCTTTTATAACTTCCCATAAAAGCATGCGATATACAGTATAAGTGCAGAAATGATCACTGTGGTGTTCGATTAACACAGTTGCACAAGAGCCCCATCTATCCATTTTTTGCACGTTCTCTCTCCCACTCTATCAGCCACCAGGTACCCATCTCTGTTTGTGTGCCTCAGCTGTCACACAGCACGCCTCCATCCTCTCCATGTCAGGCAGTGCAGTGTGCGTAGCTCACATGAGGGAGGACATTGAAAAAATTGTTTGCAAACATTCCTCGAAAGGCCAAAGATTTGAGAGAGCCCATAACAAGGCAGAAACAAACCCAAAAAACTGGCATTGCCGGATGAGATCCTGCAAGTTCCAAGTTATGTATATATAACCAAATCATGTACAGCAGGGCTCAAAATTTTAAGTCCTGAGCTACAAGCCAGGCCTTAAGAGTTACAAGCCACCAGTTGCCCCACCTAACCTTTACCCTGGCATTAACCCCGCCCCTAAACACACTCTCTTAAATAATCTTATGATAATTCTTATCTTATGATAGTAGCCGCTTGTAAACGGCAGATTAGGGATTCCTGCTGCAGGAAAACGCAAGTTCCTGACACAGGAATCCCTAATCGCACCTGAAATATACTGTAGGTGTGAATGGGGCCTAATATACACATACACTAAAGGTGTCCATACACCTGCCGATTATCGTACGATAATCGGCAGGTGTATGGGCAGCGTGTGACCGCTTCTACTGTAAGGTCGCACGACTTTCGTCTTCCAAGCACGCTGGAAACCCTGCCGAAAATCGTACGATTTTTGGTGGGTTGGTGGCGTGGTCAGAAGACGAATGCCACACTGCCCACTCAGCACTGCAATCATCGGAAGCCCGTCCCTCAGCAGGGAGGGCTTGTGATGATCGCAAGTACGATCTTCCTGTCCAAGATGGGCAGATCGTACGAATTTTTAATGACCTTACAACCATCGCACAACGAAAGTCGTGCGATGGTTGTATGGTGTATGGGTAGCTTAAAACACAATAATATAATATAATCCACCTTATTAACCCACCCCACACACATAAAATAATATGCTCCCCCTTATTAACCCCCCCCCACACATAAAATAATACGCCCCCCCGTATTAACCCCCCCACACTTAAAATAATATGCTCCCCTTTATTAACTCCCCCCCCACATAAAATAATACGCCCCCCCGTATTAACCCCCCCACACTTAAAATAATATGCTCCCCTTTATTAACTCCCCCCCCACATAAAATAATACGCCCCCCCGTATTAACCCCCCCACACTTAAAATAATATGCTCCCCTTTATTAACTCCCCCCCCACATAAAATAATACGCCCCCCCGTATTAACCCCCCCACACTTAAAATAATATGCTCCCCTTTATTAACTCCCCCCCCACATAAAATAATACGCCCCCCCGTATTAACCCCCCCACACTTAAAATAATATGCTCCCCTTTATTAACTCCCCCCCCACATAAAATAATACGCCCCCCCGTATTAACCCCCCCACACTTAAAATAATATGCTCCCCTTTATTAACTCCCCCCCCACATAAAATAATACGCCCCCCCGTATTAACCCCCCCACACTTAAAATAATATGCTCCCCTTTATTAACTCCCCCCCCACATAAAATAATACGCCCCCCCGTATTAACCCCCCCACACTTAAAATAATATGCTCCCCTTTATTAACTCCCCCCCCACATAAAATAATACGCCCCCCCGTATTAACCCCCCCACACTTAAAATAATATGCTCCCCTTTATTAACTCCCCCCCCACATAAAATAATACGCCCCCCCGTATTAACCCCCCCACACTTAAAATAATATGCTCCCCTTTATTAACTCCCCCCCCACATAAAATAATACGCCCCCCCGTATTAACCCCCCCACACTTAAAATAATATGCTCCCCTTTATTAACTCCCCCCCCACATAAAATAATACGCCCCCCCGTATTAACCCCCCCACACTTAAAATAATATGCTCCCCTTTATTAACTCCCCCCCCACATAAAATAATACGCCCCCCCGTATTAACCCCCCCACACTTAAAATAATATGCTCCCCTTTATTAACTCCCCCCCCACATAAAATAATACGCCCCCCCGTATTAACCCCCCCACACTTAAAATAATATGCTCCCCTTTATTAACTCCCCCCCCACATAAAATAATACGCCCCCCCGTATTAACCCCCCCACACTTAAAATAATATGCTCCCCTTTATTAACTCCCCCCCCACATAAAATAATACGCCCCCCCGTATTAACCCCCCCACACTTAAAATAATATGCTCCCCTTTATTAACTCCCCCCCCACATAAAATAATACGCCCCCCCGTATTAACCCCCCCACACTTAAAATAATATGCTCCCCTTTATTAACTCCCCCCCCACATAAAATAATACGCCCCCCCGTATTAACCCCCCCACACTTAAAATAATATGCTCCCCTTTATTAACTCCCCCCCCACATAAAATAATACGCCCCCCCGTATTAACCCCCCCACACTTAAAATAATATGCTCCCCTTTATTAACTCCCCCCCCACATAAAATAATACGCCCCCCCGTATTAACCCCCCCACACTTAAAATAATATGCTCCCCTTTATTAACTCCCCCCCCACATAAAATAATACGCCCCCCCGTATTAACCCCCCCACACTTAAAATAATATGCTCCCCTTTATTAACTCCCCCCCCACATAAAATAATACGCCCCCCCGTATTAACCCCCCCACACTTAAAATAATATGCTCCCCTTTATTAACTCCCCCCCCACATAAAATAATACGCCCCCCCGTATTAACCCCCCCACACTTAAAATAATATGCTCCCCTTTATTAACTCCCCCCCCACATAAAATAATACGCCCCCCCGTATTAACCCCCCCACACTTAAAATAATATGCTCCCCTTTATTAACTCCCCCCCCACATAAAATAATACGCCCCCCCGTATTAACCCCCCCACACTTAAAATAATATGCTCCCCTTTATTAACTCCCCCCCCACATAAAATAATACGCCCCCCCGTATTAACCCCCCCACACTTAAAATAATATGCTCCCCTTTATTAACTCCCCCCCCACATAAAATAATACGCCCCCCCGTATTAACCCCCCCACACTTAAAATAATATGCTCCCCTTTATTAACTCCCCCCCCACATAAAATAATACGCCCCCCCGTATTAACCCCCCCACACTTAAAATAATATGCTCCCCTTTATTAACTCCCCCCCCACATAAAATAATACGCCCCCCCGTATTAACCCCCCCACACTTAAAATAATATGCTCCCCTTTATTAACTCCCCCCCCACATAAAATAATACGCCCCCCCGTATTAACCCCCCCACACTTAAAATAATATGCTCCCCTTTATTAACTCCCCCCCCACATAAAATAATACGCCCCCCCGTATTAACCCCCCCACACTTAAAATAATATGCTCCCCTTTATTAACTCCCCCCCCACATAAAATAATACGCCCCCCCGTATTAACCCCCCCACACTTAAAATAATATGCTCCCCTTTATTAACTCCCCCCCCACATAAAATAATACGCCCCCCCGTATTAACCCCCCCACACTTAAAATAATATGCTCCCCTTTATTAACTCCCCCCCCACATAAAATAATACGCCCCCCCGTATTAACCCCCCCACACTTAAAATAATATGCTCCCCTTTATTAACTCCCCCCCCACATAAAATAATACGCCCCCCCGTATTAACCCCCCCACACTTAAAATAATATGCTCCCCTTTATTAACTCCCCCCCCACATAAAATAATACGCCCCCCCGTATTAACCCCCCCACACTTAAAATAATATGCTCCCCTTTATTAACTCCCCCCCCACATAAAATAATACGCCCCCCCGTATTAACCCCCCCACACTTAAAATAATATGCTCCCCTTTATTAACTCCCCCCCCACATAAAATAATACGCCCCCCCGTATTAACCCCCCCACACTTAAAATAATATGCTCCCCTTTATTAACTCCCCCCCCACATAAAATAATACGCCCCCCCGTATTAACCCCCCCACACTTAAAATAATATGCTCCCCTTTATTAACTCCCCCCCCACATAAAATAATACGCCCCCCCGTATTAACCCCCCCACACTTAAAATAATATGCTCCCCTTTATTAACTCCCCCCCCACATAAAATAATACGCCCCCCCGTATTAACCCCCCCACACTTAAAATAATATGCTCCCCTTTATTAACTCCCCCCCCACATAAAATAATACGCCCCCCCGTATTAACCCCCCCACACTTAAAATAATATGCTCCCCTTTATTAACTCCCCCCCCACATAAAATAATATTCTCCTCCTTATTAACCCCCCACACACATTAAATAATATACTCCCCCTTATTAAACCCCCCAAAATAATAATAATACACTCCCCCCGAGCCCCCTCACCTGTTCACTTCTTTGCAGGGAGAAGGCTGTGAGCAGGATCAATCCCAGGTTATCTGGGAGTGATTAGTGAGGTCTGCAGCAGATCTCACTAATCACACCCAGATAGCCAGGGATCGATCCTCCTCACATACACATTCTTTCTTTTGGCCGGAGCTCAGAACTGTCAGAGCTTCGGCCGAAGGAAGCCGGAGCTGACAGGAGCTGCTCTGCGGTCTGTATCCGACACAGATGCGACACCATGGAGCTGCTCCTGCAAGTCAGGTACGAGGTCTGTGACCGTGTGCCTGACATGTCAGCTGTCTGCGGGTCACATAGTACCGGCTCGCGGGCCAGAGTTGGCCTGCGGACCGGTATTTGGAGACCCAAATTTCCCTTCACCCTTACTTTATTTTTACTCGCCAAATGCGAGCAGGCGAGTGGAAATTTTGAGCCCTGATGTACAGGTTTCACTTACATCCAGATGAGTATGGAGCACAATCAGTATGCACAATGCTAACACTGGCTAACCAGGCAGAATCTTGGCTACTTGCAAGCCCCCATCATTTCTTGCTGCTCTCTGTTTGCACATGACTGTGTGATTTTATGTTCTTCTGCAATTCATTTGTAATCAGCCTGAAGAAAGAGCCTTAGAAAGCTTGATATGATTTGCATTACAGGAACCATTAAAGGTATAACCCTCAATTACTTTAGTTATTCAACCAAAAATTATATTTTTCATTCAATGTTTCTCATTGATCGATTTTACTCTGGGGCCTGTGATATTCAAATGTTACCACTTTGGTCAGCATTTGTGTGCTTGCTCCATTTTCAGAAGTGCTATTGTATATTGCTATATATGATTCCAATAGTGATAAATAATCTCTAATATGGCTGCATGGAAACTGCACTACCATCTATCCAAATCATAATACATCTAGAGATTATTTGATAAACAGTGTTAGAAGAAAAACTCTATTTGCAAACTGTAGCAACCTATAGCAACCAATCAGAATTCCCTTTACCAAAAGGACTACTTCACCTTTATCAATGTCATGTTTTAATAAATCCGCTACCCCCTGAGTCCTGCCCATCTGGATTAATACTTACCTTCCTCCCAGATTTAGCGATATTTCCATAGAGTATGGCTCTTCCATAGAAATTAATGGAACCACAGTATAAAGCAAAGCTATTGGATCCACATCGGAGGAAAGATCGCTGAATTGGCAGAAAGGTGAGTATTATCCCTGGGTATGGTGTGATTTAATTAAAGACAAAATTACTAAAACTTGCAGATGTGAAGGGGTGAAGGGTGAATTCTCGCATACGTCACGATTGCTGCAAAGCATGTTACCAGCAGTATTTAAAGCAGAACAGAAGACACCTGCAATAACACACTGCACATACATGTAGCATTCAAAATAACGGACTTAAATCTGCTGCTAGCTGTCAAAATCATATTTGTTTTTCATACAAAATTTGTATTATACTGGAATAATCTCTATCTCTATGGAATTTTCATCGATCTCTGCAGTCGGGAGAATACTGTGTAATGAAAAACACCGCATAAATATTGTATTTTCAGTGTCACTGTAAATCAGGAACTACATTATCAAGCAGTAGATCTATTTTGTCTGTTGTGTATGCACTGTGGCTGTAAAAAACATTAGGTATGTGTTTGCCATTTTGGAAAAACGGGCTTATATTTTAACTGTCCCAGTGATTCTTGTATTGGCTGTACACTTGCCTCGAAATAATGGGTGATCTCATACAAACATAAATTATTTACTAAACATCTGCTTCCCTTTAATCTCCTGCATAGGAAATTGTTCTCCAGGAAATAATGATTCCTTTTTTCTCACTCGGATATCCTGATAGTATTGTTTTTATTTGCAGGCTTACAGAAAGCATTTTTGTTTCTTTATGAAAGAGATCAATATTACTCATTTCATTTATGAATCTCAGTTGAATATTGCTGTTTCTTCTATTAACATGGTGCAATCAATATGTCTAAGCAAGGTAGCAAACACTTTTAAGCTCCCTATTGGGTCCTTTGACATACGGCATTGCACTGGGTTTGATACCAAGTTTTAAAAAAATCAACAGTTATTCCATTTTCCCAGCAAATTTTTGAAATATCGTCCATGTCTCACACAAACAAACAAAACTGTAGCTACAGTGTTTGAGTAAGCTGCATTACAATACATTTTAGGTCTACTAAAATGGCTATATTTATTTTATTTGTTCCTTATTATAATATTACAGGGAGTGCTTACTTTTTGTGAAGTGTTGATTTCCCTTCAGGGTTGCCAAGTCATCCCTTTACTCTTCAACATATCTAAGTTATACAGGTTCCAATGTTAAAGACAAGTTTACTTTTCTGACCATGATTTATGTAACACCCATATTCATGGTGTATCCTGAAACATTAGTCATATATACTCAGCCATGAATTGCTGTTTTTTTTTTTTTTTTCAGTGATGTGAGTTGACAGTTTGTGGGCTAGATAAACAGAAAGCATCTATGCATGATGTGATTAGGGTGACTGCTATGTAAGGCTGGAGCAGCAATCTAGAAAATAGTGACCATGGACAAGAATTTGGGCCTGTACAAATTAAAGCATACATATTGGTAAACTGAGTAAAGAGCAGAGAAATTTGATTTAGGATTATACAGTTATTCTCCCTCCTGCCATGAGCTGTGGGGTAACAGCCAGTCATCTGACTTTAACCACCAGGGGCAGAACTTAGTAGAGTGTTTTACCTGGTCTTCCTTGGCTCATCCAGACAGGCCAGCAGTGTTTTTCATAGCTCAGCTTCTTTAAATTGTCCAAACATTAATAGATACTTGATATATAAATATTTAATAGATATTTGTGATATGACCAGAGGCTGGAGACCATAACAGCCCATTTGCCAGCAGATATGTTTTAAAAAAAAGCCCAAATTGCAGAGCTCTTTCAAATTCCTGCCTATTTGTGTTCTTGTCTTGTCCTGACGTTAGCCCATTTACCTGAAGTCTATATTTTCAATATGAAAGTCATTTTTGCTGCTTTGAAAATGTCACACTAGAACACTGACCTTTCAAAGTGCTATAATGCTTGCTGTTTACCTTTCATACATTTGCCTTCAATTAAATGTTTTACAAAAAGCTAACTTTACTTCTGAACTTTTGTGCCAGAGAGATTCCTTCTCCTTACCGTACAAGGATTTTGTTGTACCTCATTGAGAACTTTAATACAAGTATTGTAAAATAAAGGGGGTTCATGGAATGTGATGTTGTGGTTTTGAAGTGGTTTTGTGCATTTTGTTTTGACATTTTACTAAACTTTTAAGACAATGCAGTGTGGTACTGCAAAGAAAAAAAGCTCACAAACCAGTGACGTGCAGTGGAGTCCGTTCTCGGTGAGGGATTCCTCTCTGCCCACCCCTTCCCCAGCCCGCCTACACCCCCTGCCCGCCTCTGTCCCATCCCCAAACTGGTCATCGAGCTGTGTGGAGGAGGGAGGGAGGATGGAGAAGGTGACTTGCTCGTCACCGGTGAGGCATTGAGATTGATGTCCTCACGGTTTTTTTTTTACATTTTTTTGATTGGACAGCTTGGACCAATGGTGCTTTGCCATTGGTCCAAACCATCCACATAGCTCAAGCCTCTAACAGCAAGTAGATGCTGTTGCAGCTCTTGCCTCACTAGTTAGGTTACACAAGCAGTGGGGAAGCCCGCTGCTGTGTAACCTAACTTAGCTGTCAAAAACCGGATGCAGCGCCGCCTGTTTTAACATCCATCCATGACAGGTTACACAGCGGGGAGGCTTTCCCTGCTGTGTAACCTGCTAGAAGCTGATCTGAATAAAGAAAAAGCTGTCAACTTCAGATTTGAAGCTGACAGCTTTTTCTTTCATAATACTAGTTGAAGCTCTGTCTCACCTGCCTCCCCTCACCGCACCTCCCTGTCACAAACTACACTAGCAAACTGTTGTGCCACTGGTCAATATGTATGAAGTTGAGGGCTTCAGTTTTGTTCTGGCCCACAGGCATTCGATTTATTGCCTTGCCTACCTGCCTTCTCAAAATCAGCCACAAGATGGTACTTTAGAGAAACATTTATTTTACAACAGAACAAACTGTTTTACTATGGTAAGTTCTCAGCCCATGAAGAAAGGAAGAAGTGTATTCTGGGAATTCAGACTCCATCTTGGAACCAAGGAGAAGAGAATCTGATGTCATCCTGAGTGCATGTCTGGAGTAAATGCCTAGATTCCCCATACGGCAGCATCGCTGGTAGGGACAAACTTGTTTCTCACTATGTTTCTGAGCTATCACTTCATTTACATGTTCATATATTGATTGTATGTTCTCATGTTCTTTTTTACCAGTTTCACCTACCAGGATTTGTTAATAAAGCTTCACGATTTCATCCAGTCTGGCTTATTGCAGAATAGGAGGGTTTAGCTGCATGTCGAGCTTTACACAGGCCACAGGGTAACGTGTAGCAGGGACAGAACAAGTTTTATCTTTTTAGGAGTACAATTTTTCTGCTGTGGCTGTTACTTCAATTCATTGTTCACTGTTCAATTCAGGCCTGGTACAGTTAGATAAAAAAATCAGGTTTTGCACCTAAAATAATTATTTTCCCCTAGGTTAATTGAATCAGATTGAGGTGCTGCTTCTGCTGTATTTAACCCATGCAATAATATAACATTAAAGAAAGGTATTCCATGTGCAAAATATGTAAGGCAAAATAGGTGAGAATTGTGCTATTCTGTAACACCACATACAGCTTAACCTCTTGCCGTTAAAGGCATCTCCCAAGCATGACATTAAAAGTATTGTGGTTGTTTTTCCCATGTCACCTTCGAAGTTGCAGAAAAAGAGGAACCCCATACCACTAAAAAGTATTTTTTTTAAAATGAAGTGTTTTTGCATTAGTACATGTCCCCCATTCCTAGTTCCCCATTCCCTTTGTTTGACAATCCTATGCCTATTAGCCTGATATTCAAGATTCCCCCCTCCACCCCCCATTGACTTTCATAGGATTTGGATTACAGTTTTCAATTTCCTGATTTTATGATAACTTCGACGAATGGCCCACATATTTAACCTATGCTGATTCACTCAGATTCACTCATGCCTATTAACCACCTTTATTTATTGCAGTTACAATATGAGCTATATACAGCTATCTAATTTACTTTGAGCAAAAATTGATTAATCATTGTAGGATCAAACTACATGCAAGTTTGTGCCTTGAGATTTACAAAGATCAGCTAGATAGCACAGGCAGTTTGATGACCTGACTTTTCCTTAATGCAGTTAAACAATTGCGCTGGGACACCTCCATGCCCCAACCTATGATTTGAAAATGAAATGCCAGCAACAGACTGGAGACATCATCTCATTAATGTACAGGGGATTACAAAGGCTGATACCATTTCATGCAATAAAGTAGTTACATTTAAAAACGACATTTATTGGTTTATAAATTAATACATGATTACTATTAATGATGTTTAGAACTGTTTGTAATTCATCTTTAACCTTACCTTTGTTCAATACGCTTCTTTGAATGAAATGTAAAGTATATGTAAATCCAATTAATACATCCAATATAAGCTCTAACATTTAAATGTATTTTTCACAATCTGAAGTTACCAATAAAATAATCCCTGGTGTACTCTAAGCCACCGTCCTTCGATCCGCAGCTTCTCTCCATTTAGAGGCTCTGTACTTCCCACCCCCTCCTGGTCCCCCTCCCTAGCCCACCACCCTCCCTTGTCCTACTCCCCTCTTGTTCTTTCCTATTCCTGGTCTCTCCCTCCTTCTCTACTTCCATGCCCTCATCCTTTAACCCCTCTGTTGCTCTCCCTACATCGATCTGTGCTGTTTGACGTCCCCGTACCATCTGCACCGGATGTCTCGGTGTAGGGGACCGTCTACCTCCTTGCTCTCTACTCCATGATACCCAGGGTCCGGACCTGATAAGCCCCCCTATGATGCTCCTTTTCATGTTATCTTAGGTCCTACCCACTATAACTGGACAGCACTACCCTCTTTATACGCCTATAATGATCTTTGACGCTTGTTTCGTTGATTGGTTTTACAGTTTGCAGGGCGCTGCACAATGTTATGAATGCATACTTTCAATTTGTGTTCCTTGTTGCGGGGCTTGCATGCCCTATTTCTGTTCTCTTATCGATTGTAACCTTTATGTGAAAACAAAAATTATAAAAACCAAATAAAACCTTTGTGAAAGAAAATAATCCCTGGTGATCTTGCTATAAAGGTCTGCTGCAATGTCCCCCTGTCTTCTGATGGCTATTTGAACACACAGGCATGGTCTACTGTTGTCATCATCATCAGGAAAGCCACCCTGTAAATAGATGTGCAGCCATCATTTGAGCAGCTGCAAAGAGGTTATGCAGATAAGCAGCACAGAGATGCAACAAAGAATGAAATTAGGTGAAAACACGTATTTTATTAAAAAAACAAAAACTGGTAGGTGTTTATAATACACAGTGCTTCAGCAAGCTAAATGTCATTCATTTTGGGTTTACATCTACAATAACTGAATCAACCTTAGAATCTAGAGCTGACATCAACATTATAATTAGTTTCTCAAAGATATGTTTTATTCCTCCACTGTTTACCCAAGTACATATTGCCTCCAAATAGAAAAAGATGCCCAGCTTTTTGTTGTTGTTACCTGCTGGTTTAAACAGTGCTATTTTTTTATGTAATGGTACATAATAATGAGCATGCCTTCAAGGTCGAATTTAACAATAACTGTGACCTAGCAAGAGTTGCCATCACTGTTTTACGCTCTGTTTAACTGTATTATTGTTTCAAATGCCCAGATCATCAAGGATCATTGATTAATCCATATACATTTGTAATAAACATTGTGTTTTTTGTGTCTTTTCTTGAGCCTTTTCTCACCTTGTTAAAACCAAGGTAAATCAAGTACCTTGTTTAGTTTTATTATATGATTCTATTACCAAGGTGTCCAAAGTTTGCTTGTGTCCATGACTCTTCAGAATCTATGGTAATAACTGAGCTTAAATGGATTAGTGCTTCTCAAAGAATATTTCTTCACGGACACAAAGGTATGTATTTCATTACAGAAAATGGTAAAGATGAAAGGTGGTATGATTATGATAAGAACTTCACATACTGTAGTGTTACTCCACAAATCAACTTATCAGGAGTGTTTCTAGCTGTCGTGCCTGACAGCACAGGTGCCATTGTACCCCACACTTGGTTTTCAGTCCACAATCACTACTCTATAATATGCTTTACTATTGCTATCAGTATCTTACTGAAACAAATGATGTAGATCAGTGACTCCCACAATTTTTGCAGCCAGGCCCCCCGCCCGCAGTGCGATCGCCCGCACCCGGAACACAGGCACTAATGTGCTTGCGTTCTGGGTGCGTGCGATCGCACTGCGGGCGGAGGGCGTGGCTGCGGTGCCATTGACTTCAATGCACCGCCATGCCCCCTCCTGCCCCTGAACACAGGGAGCCGGCCGGCTTGTGTTCCAGTGCGTTCTAGAGGCCGAACACTCTGGAACGCAGACTTTGTGGTGTGAACCGGCCCTCTCTCTTGGCTGTCTCTTCTCTGTCTCCTCGCACTCTCTCCCCTGTTTCTATCTGCTCTCTCTTCTCTTCTCTCACTTTCTTTGCTGTCTCTCTTCTCTCTCTCTTTTGTCTCTTCTCTCACTTTCTCTGTCTCCCCCCTGTCTGTCTTTCTTACCTCCACTGCAGCAGCTTTCCAGGTCTCCTCTCGTGCGCCACTGCCTTCTTGACGTGTTCCATGCTATACATAGACTGCTTTCAAATTGCTTTGACATGTTTGCAAGGTAAGGCCCACGTGTAGACTAAGGCCAATAGATATCAGTCTTCTCCTGCTGTTCATTCACCAAAGAATTAAAGAAGCAATATTAATTAAAAAAACAGGTAACCTTAGTCTGTCCATACCTCCAATGTGCTTATAAAAGCCATAGGGCCACTAAAACTAAGGTGCTTTGATACACAAATACCAACTTTGCTTACCAAATCAATGGCTAGCCAAAATCCTCTAAGCCGTCTCGTTTTTTAATCAAAGGCAGTATCAGCATATCAGAGCTCCCTGGGTTTTGGGGGTTTCGGGGGTTTAGGGTGTTTGAAAATACAATGGAAAATACATGCAGCCACCTTAGTGTGCCTAATGTGCAATACTATTGGTGATGTAATACCTTTTGTGGATAAAAAAGGTTTGCTTTAAACAAATGTGAAATACAATGGTAACAGGACTTTTGACATGATAAAAATGTGTTTTCAACCTTTATAGGATACTACAAATAAAACTTATAAAGAAGGAAGAATAGGGGTTGATTTTCTTTACGTAAGAGGGACACCAGAGAGAGGAGAGCATTTGAAGTGGTTAGAGTGCTGTGGAAAGTTAACAATATTAAATATAAAATAATGTATGCAGAAAGGCAAAGATTTAACTATGACAGATACATCCCTGCCAGACAGGAGCAGTGTTCAACTAGGCAGGCGTTAGAGGCAGATCTTTTAAAGCTCCAGTGTTTTTTAAGATATTTTAATATTTAATATGATCACATCTAAATGATATGTCTTGGCAATCTACTGGATGCTTCAGCCCTTGAATTGTTAATACTCTGACCCCTATGTTATGTAATATGAGATGTTGGTGCAACATAAATCATTTGTAATAAAAAAACAATAAAATCAACATCCATTATTTAGTGCATGTTGCACAAGCACCCTGTGAGCTGCGAATTTCTAAACCAGGTTATCCCTGCACCTACAATGAAAAACAATGGAAATTTATATTGGATTTCCAACCAGAACGATTAACATTTTTCCCCTAAATTTGGGGGGGCAAAGTTGCCTTTTCAAGTCTCTCCTAGCACACTGCTGATTTGTCATATGACAACGCAAAATACATGCTAATATAGTCTAAAGCAACAGACAACACATACAGCGCATTTCACATACTTAGACACTAAACCACAGCAAACTATTAGATTTTATTTTACCAACTCAAGCAAAGCAAGCAATTGATTGATATCGGTCACTGTACTTTTTGCATTGCTGTTTGACTTGTTAAATAAACCAGAGAGGGCAGTATACAAAGGGAATATTATAATAATATTGTATGTAAGTAGAATTAAGTGCAATGTGTTGCAATGGATTGCAACCAATCAGATTACAGTCTATTAGTGTCAGCTCAGTAAGATATACATTCTGTTTGCTTGCTGAGTGTATATTGTGTTAAGCTGCTTTGAACATTGCCCCTTTTTCCTTCATTTAGCCCCATTCACATCTCTGCAACATCAGGGTGCATAGAAAATTTGACTTTGTGGCCTAAATGTAATTGCCAATTGAACAAGAAGAGAGAGCACCATAGGTGGAATGGGTGGGGCCACACTGTCCTGTGCAGTCTTGGTTTTTGCCCCTTTTGCAAACGTAGGAACATTATGACATACGGTACTAAGAGGGAGGTATGAAAAGTCTATGACATCTGAGCTGTGCAGCTCAAAGAGATGAAACCGAGAGGTCACAGAGAATCCCACGTCCTGCACTGTGTCTGCATAGCAGCTAGAAAAACCATAGGACACACGATTTTGCAAATTTTCATTCCATGCACTATTTGTAACTTGCAATTTCAGAGTGTTTGGATAAAAAAAAAAACCCTGATCTGATCAGTCTACTATTTATTCTCATTAGGATGTCCTTCTTAAAAAAAAAAAAAAGCAAATGTTACTCAGTTTCCTAGCCAGCAATTCCTTATCTACATATGCATACCGTATATGACAAGTAAGCTGCTGAAAATTGCAAAAAAAATAACAAGTGACGTATATATTCAGCTGGCCATTGTACTGTAAAATCACTACACAGTCGTCCTGTAATTAAGATAGACCCTCTTACAAAATGTGCTCCTGTCAGGTTCACGACACCTGTCATTTTGAATTATATTCAGTGAGAGTTAATCACAAAGTATGAAAGGCAACATGAATTCATATGATAATTCAACAACAGCATGCAAAATATTAGACAGTCAAACTCCTTAGGGATCAAGAAAATGACATGTAACAAATCTTCAGTTTTAATGTAACATACAGTACGTAGTAATATGCCCAGGATTTTTAACCTTTCTTTCAGAGCAACTCTGCATGAGTTCTTTTTTCGTGTCAATTATATGGGAGCAGCAGGAAGTGAAATAACATTGGTGTAGCTGTAGCACAGGAAACATTTAGCAAGTTATGTTGTAAAACAGTAGGAAATTAAAGACAACTCCAGTTTTAAAGAAACCTCCAAGAGCCATCACACCTCTCCTCATCAAAAAATTAAATTAACTTACAGACTCTGGTCACCCTTAGGTGGGCTGTTTGGGTTATCAGGTGGGCGTAACTAGAAATCACAGGGGCCCATACAAAATTTTGCTATGGGGCCCTGTGATTTCTAGTTACGCCCCTGCTCAAGATGAATGATATTCTCACCTCTGAATCCTGCCCAGTGTCAGGGAGTGTTTACATGTTTATTCTGAGATGCCATACATATAACACTTGTGGTTCTAGAGTGTGGACCTTTTCTTCTGAATATGCTAGCTGCCTGACTTTCATGCTGATACAATGCCTACAAGGCATTTTAAATCACTGACCTGAAGCAAGTAAGCAGATAATGATTTCTGACTTCACCTGCTGAATGCTTATTTTGGGTCAGTGACTTAAAGGGTTATTCACGAAGGACCCGAAGCTTCGGCTGATCCTTCGGCTCACTTTGGCTGCCAGTAACCTTCAGTTCATTCGAACTGAAGGGCTGCTGTATGGGCTATTCACAATAGCCTGTACAGCAGACGAAGGCAGCCGAGCGGTTCAGCCGAGCCAAACGCAAATGCTTCGACTCGGCTTCACCATAGTCACAGCTGAAGCGGGGAGAATAGTCTGTGAAGCCAACCGTTCTCCCCACAAGTGACAACAACTACCATGTTGTCATTCAATGACAGCCCAGCATCCTCAAGGACACTGGGTTGACATTACATGACAACAACTGGGCGAAGCCAGTCATGATGTCACGACTGGCTCCGTCCAGTTGTTGTCCTTCAATAAAAAAACAACGTCCTCAGGTTATTTGAGGACACTGGGCTGTCATTAAATGACAACAACTGGGAGGATGTCGAGATATAAATAACTGGGCGGAGCTTGCAGTGACATCTCTGCTAGCTCTGCACAGTTGTTTTCATTTGTCCGGGGCTTGCAAGAAAACTCTGGCAGGTGCTGGCCAAATGTAAACAGTTATTTTTACATTTCAGATATTCACTTACTGCCGTTCGGCCCCCTTGAGAATAGGGGTGAACGGCAGCAAGTGAACTGCCGGAAGTTCGGCTTAGCCGATCCAGATGTTGGATCGGCTGAGTCGAATGGCTTGCGCACTGATCAAAGCCAGACGAAGACTTTCTTGGTTCCAGGCTCTTTTTAATCAATGGAATAAGTTCCTGTTTTTGGAAACTGGATGGCTTTACCACCGGATCCAGTGGCCTACTCATAAATCACGTACACCACCAGCAAGTCATCACCCCCAGGCATCAGAGATCAGGTCCAAATTAGCTTTCTGGGGTTCCACGTAAAGGTGCCAGGAGCTCCGTTTGGTAGTCTAGTCAAAAGTAGGGAGGTATTTCTCTATGTCAGGATTTTATCCAAAAGAATAAAGCCACTAACAAAGTCCCATTTGCATGATACAGAATGTAGATATTCCTAAGAGAGGGCATCAGATGTTTAGATGCTTTCTAAACATCAAGTGACAAAAGAAGGCACAGTAATTAGCTCTCATACATGATTCGGATAAATTGTATCATTTTATGAATGTTATTTATTGCTTGCCCTGTTAAAACAAAGCTCACTTGATTGCAATGGATAATCCAGGAAAATATTGATCTGGAACTCATATATTTTAGCCAATAGTTTATCATCTATATTTAATAAAGACTTATCATTCTGCAACTGTTGTGGTTGCTTTCCAGGTTTGGATATTGTGATTATGTGAGCTTTAAAGAGGTATTGTTAAGATGAAAGTTTAATTTAAAGGCCGTGACACACTGCACGCGAAGCCGTGCAGAGCGAAGCAAAGCTATCCGCCACGGAGCTTTGCGTGCAGTGTGTGAGCTGAGTGCAGTCAGATGATTGACTGCACCTTCAGCCAATCGGCTCGTGCTTAACAACCGGCCAGACGTCGCATCCCGTCGCGCCGGTTTATATGCGCGAGCCGATTGGCTGAAGTTGAAATTGTTCATCTCGGCACGCTCAGCTCCGCGAGCTCTCGCCAGCTGAGGTGCCCAGAAGAAAATTACATGACACACTGCTCGCAAAGGCAGCGCGCCACCACTCCGCGCTGCTTCGCCTGCAGTGTGTCACGGCCTTTAGAAATTTGAACAGCTTAGCCAACTGTGGAAAAAATATAAATTAGCCAATTGTAGACATACAGTATATGTTTTATTGTATAGGGCCAAAAAGCCTTTGTTTTTCACTGTTTTGCAAAAAGGCGCAATTTAAAATGTACAAATATTTTGTCATTTATTAACTCAATACAGTTTTATCTTTAAAATTTTACAAGAATTCTGCAAACTATGTTGTGTTTGTGTGCACTGATAATGCTTTTAGTGTATTTTTTTTGATTTAACAAACATTTACGCAACCGTCGCGCGACCTACATAATTAGTAGCACAATAATTTTTTTCTACCAGACCTGTGCTTTAAAATTTTTTATTTTTTCGGTATAATACTGTAGTTGAAAATTAAAAAATAAAGTGAAAAATTGCAAAAATGGGCTGGCCAGCTGAGGTTGACAGCAAAAGGGAAAGCTTGTGTGGTAAACTTTCTTTAAAGTTGAACTTGTGGCAGGACACTAATTACTGCAGGTCTGCAATTATTAATACATCATTAGGTATATATTGTTTAAATATAAGCAGTGTAAATACCTGAAATTGACCTAATATCAGCCTCTTGCAGTCCTTGTACAGCAAAGCTCAGGCTGGGTCAGGGAGAAGCATCAAAAGGAGCCTTAACAGGTGTTCTGCAGTGAACACGATGATAGTAGGAGAGAGAAGAGTGACAGAAAGACAAGCAGTCCAGTCACTGTGAGGAGGAGACCTATAAAGTGTAAGTGAATCTGCAGCAGAGAAAGATCAGATCAGGTCCCCTCCTCTGCCACACGGGGCTGTGCTGTGTGATAGAACTTTGTACTTCTCAGGACTGGATACAGAAATACAATTCCTTTGGCAGGTAAAACAGCTTCGATACATGTATTTCATCTGTGGATGCACTTTAGCTGTTTGAGCTTAACCCTTATGAAAGTGTCCTCACGATAAAATGGTGCCCGAAACATTTTCAGCCCTCCCCTGAGGGGGAAGTGATAGACCAGGGAGCATTCATTGAGCTGCAATAAAATGCAGCATGTTTACATTTTATCACAGAGCCTATCCACATTGTGGTGTGAATAGGACACATAGAAAACCATTGTTTTCTTTGTGTCTTTTTTGGTGACCTGTATTGATCCGGTGCAGTGCGACGCAGGTTACCACTATATGTTTAAACGGTCCTGAGTGATGAAGTGTGTGAGAGAAAGAAAGAGAAATACTTTGTGGTGGAAGCATTGTGGGGAAAAGGCACTGTGGTGCCAGCCTTCTGGATAAAATGTATGTTTTTTTGGAGATAGACCCAAGGTTCTGCTCTCAAATAGAAAGATGGTTAATGTTACAGTACACGGTAAGACATATTTTGAATTTTAATTTTTTATTCTTATTTTTTTTCCTGTGAATTGTTTGTTTACTGGAAATGCTGCCTGTATTCTTCTAATGCTGGAAAAAATAATGCTAGTTGCAACCAGTTCTAAACCTAACCCATTGTGTTGACTCTTGCTGCCTGAACAAAAGGCCCATTTAAAGGCTGTCTTTTACAAGAGTGCGGAAGCAAGACTTGTATATTTACAATACAAATGAATGATTTACCATACTTTGCCAATTTATCAAAAGGTCAGTTTTGCTTTATTCACGAATAGTGTAGCTGAGTAGTTGAAAAAAAAATGTATTGAAGACCTTTATAAAGATATACTGACAGTTTGTAAACTTTCTTTAAAGTTGAACTTGTGGCAGGACACTAATTACTGCAGGTCTGCAATTATTAATACATCATTAGGTATATATTGTTTAAATATAAGCAGTGTAAATACCTGAAATTGACCTAATATCAGCCTCTTGCAGTCCTTGTACAGCAAAGCTCAGGCTGGGTCAGGGAGAAGCATCAAAAGGAGCCTTAACAGGTGTTCTGCAGTGAACATGATGATAGTAGGAGAGAGAAGAGTGACAGAAAGACAAGCAGTCCAGTCACTGTGAGGAGGAGACCTATAAAGTGTAAGTGAATCTGCAGCAGAGAAAGATCAGATCAGGTCCCCTCCTCTGCCACACGGGGCTGTGCTGTGTGATAGAACTTTGTACTTCTCAGGACTGGATACAGAAATACAATTCCTTTGGCAGGTAAAACAGCTTCGATACATGTATTTCATCTGTGGATGCACTTTAGCTGTTTGAGCTTAACCCTTATGAAAGTGTCCTCACGATAAAATGGTGCCCGAAACATTTTCAGCCCTCCCCTGAGGGGGAAGTGATAGACCAGGGAGCATTCATTGAGCTGCAATAAAATGCAGCATGTTTACATTTTATCACAGAGCCTATCCACATTGTGGTGTGAATGGGACACATAGAAAACCATTGTTTTGGTGACCTGTATTGATCCGGTGCAGTGCGACGCAGGTTACCACTATATGTTTAAACGGTCCTGAGTGATGAAGTGTGTGAGAGAAAGAAAGAGAAATACTTTGTGGTGGAAGCATTGTGGGGAAAAGGCACTGTGGTGCCAGCCTTCTGGATAAAATGTATGTTTTTTTGGAGATAGACCCAAGGTTCTGCTCTCAAATAGAAAGATGGTTAATGTTACAGTACACGGTAAGACATATTTTGAATTTTAATTTTTTATTCTTATTTTTTTTTCCTGTGAATTGTTTGTTTACTGGAAATGCTGCCTGTATTCTTCTAATGCTGGAAAAAATAATGCTAGTTGCAACCAGTTCTAAACCTAACCCATTGTGTTGACTCTTGCTGCCTGAACAAAAGGCCCATTTAAAGGCTGTCTTTTACAAGAGTGCGGAAGCAAGACTTGTATATTTACAATACAAATGAATGATTTACCATACTTTGCCAATTTATCAAAAGGTCAGTTTTGCTTTATTCACGAATAGTGTAGCTGAGTAGTTGAAAAAAAAATGTATTGAAGACCTTTATAAAGATATACTGACAGTTCAACACATTAAACTGTGGTTTCCATTGTCCAACACAAAAATCAATTATGCTGCTACTGAGCAGGAGAAATTATATTCTATGACTGGTGGAATTCCAGAAAATATTTCAAATATGTAGCTGACAGCACTGTGTGTTCGGGTTGATAGACTAAGAAATCACATTTTCTACTTAGCTTATTGAAGTTGTATTCACTTAAATCCTTTAATTGAGTTCAAAGAAATGTAAGACTAGGCATTCAATGTGAACATGGGCTCACTCCGCTAAGTAAAACAATGTACTGTTTTTAATTTTCCATTAATCTCTACTGCTTATGCAAGCCATTGTTATCTGTTTCAGAAAGAGCTAAAGTGATATTAAAGTTTAAAAAATGTAAGTTATTTCAAATGCTGAATACATTTACTAACAATGAATGCTTCTCCTTGATGTTTAAAAGTTTTAGTTTCCTGCAGAATCAGCTGCTCCCCTGATCACTGGCCCTGATATCATGTTCTAGGGTGGCTCCATTCCCTTGCAGGGTTCTATCGAGCCTCTAAGCAAGGTAAAGTCTCCTTCGTGTTCTTGAAACCACTCCTGCACAATACGAGCACCGTGGCAGGGCGCATTGTCTTGTTGGAAGAAGCCATCTCCATTGGGATACGCCATCAACATGATAGGATGAACTTGATCAGCAACGATTCATTGTGCTATTCAGACGTTGTTCCACACGAATTAAAGGGCCCAAATCATGCCAGGAAAACATGCCCCAAGCCATAACACTGCCCCACCAGCTTGAAGGGTTGTACTCATGCATGTGGGGTGCATGCTTTCATGCTGTTTCCGCCAAATTCTCACTGCGATTCCTGTTCCTGTGCGAATTGGAAACGTTTTAACTGCAGACAGCAAAGGTGTTCGACCAGGCCTTCGGCTTCCATATCCCATACGATGCAGTGTACGGCGAACAGTGCGTTCAGAGATCATTTAAGAGGATCCCTGATTAACATCTGCAGTAATGTGATGCACTGTTGCCCTTCTGTTGTCTTGTACCAGTCTTGCCACTCTCCGTTCTGCCCTAACATTGACTAGTCGCTGATGGCCACAATTCGCACATTCACACCCAGATTTTCGGCTGACAGTCCAGTCTTTAATTTGCCTACAAACATCAGGTGGTCATAATAATCTGGCCACTCAGTGTATATATACACACACGCACAATAGATCCCAGCACACATGTATATACAAAAATATTAGCACACATGTGTGTACACAATAGACCGCAGGGATCTCTATAGCTGTGTGTCCCGGTACTCACAGAACTTGGCGATGTAGAAGGACATGACACACCTTTCCAGCGTGGAGCTCGGAGCTCCCCAGTAGCCAGTCCACTTCGTTCTCCTTTCGCAGCCTTGGGAAACCAGTGTGGTGGTCAGGTGCTGCTTCGGCTGTTGCTGCTGACTGCCTCACTAGTTTGGGGGCACCCCCCTGGAAAGTGCCACTCAAGTCAAATGCCTTGTTTGCCTTACAGGAGATACACCCCGGCGAGCCACCCTTCTCAGTGCTAGTAAGTTGTGTGTGTCTCCACAAACACAACGGCACAACAAGGCAAGCCATTCCCCTGTGCTCTGCTCTACCCTTCTCCTTTCTCCTTGTTTCTTCCCCTCTCCTCCCTTCTCCAAGATAGTAGATGGACAGCTGCTGTAGACTGCTCTGCCCCTTGTGATCTTGTACTGGACAGGAAGTTGAGCTAAGAGAGTTGGAGTCAGCTGTTTGGAAGCAAGATAACTGTAAGTGTTTTGGGCTAAAATGTAAATAAATACTTTGCTGGGCAATGTATATTTGTTTAATCTGGATTCATTATTGGTAAAAAGTTGAAAATGTTAATACTACTACTATATGAGTGCAATAATATTTGAAAAGCAAATAAGACAGAAGAAAATCTAAAGCAATAATAATAAAAAAATAATAAAGGAAAAATCTGGACAAAATTCAAAATGGTATAAGTGCTTCAAATGTAACTCTTGCCGTTACAAATTTTTTTGTTTTGTGGGGTAGGGTTAGAACCTGTCAGGTTATTACTGCTGTCTGATAACCACTGTTAGTCACCAGGTCAAAAACCTGAGGAAATTAATCTTACAGCTGTCTAAGGAACAGAAAAATGTCTTTATGAGGACAGATGTCAAACATGTGATTTCCCCTCACACTAGCGGTGACATATATACCTTTAGTGGACATTTCTAAACACATATAAATGCATGTAATACTTTTAAATTATATAAATGCATGTAAACACGGGCACCTATAAAACTGGGAAGTTTCTTTATACTTCCAAGACAATTTCGCCTGTTTTTAAATAAACCAAACACAGGAGGGTAGTATAAATGTAGCATTAGGGGAAAATTATTTTTACAGTGCCTGTGTCCTCGTGGCACGAATTGAGGAGATATTTCCACAATGGTTACATAGACAGCAACAAAAGATTATACCTTATATCCTATATCACTTTACCCTATAAAAGGGTCTGGCAAACAAAACCTTTGTGATCAACTCTAATATTAAATATATTAAATATCAACAAAATAAAGGACTTCTTTTTAAACAGTTATGAATTAGTTCATTCATTAATATAAGGCTGATATATCCACGTGTACTTTACAGACAGTACTGATACATCACTCCATCACCAAAGCAGCATACAGCGTGATGCCCCTAATACAAATTTATATACACACAGTACTGTACAAAAATCAGATAGAATAGATATATTTGTTTCAGTTTGTGTGTATATATAGAGTCCTAAACAGTTCCTTTGCAAGTGAAGTAAAACAATAAGTCCAATCACTACACTCTCATATAAGTTTAAGTTAAAGTAATTTCAGATGTAATTTTCAATATCTGCATCTTTCACTAAAATACAGCAAATTACACTAATCATGAAAATTAAAGAATTGGGGTACAGAAATTGGCAGCTAATGCTCTGGACAAGAAGCCCAATCACTACACTCTCATATAAGTTTAAACATGTTAAAGTCATTTCAGTAGTAATTTTCAATATCTGTAGCTTTCACTAAAATAAAGCAAATTACACTAATCATGAAAATGTAAGAATTGGGGTACAGAAATTGGCAGCAAATGCTCTAGACTGATGAGTTTAAATCTAAACTATATGGCTTTGTCATATTCTCAAATTAGCCGCACTCCACAGGTCTTCATAGGCAAATAGAATCTTTATTGTTGATAAACAAATATACACCATAGCTCATTCCCCCTTGTAAGAGAAAAAACTCTAAAGCTTTTCACAGCTTCACCTTAATCATAGAGGTGACCTCTTACATGGCTTTTCTCTTACATGGGGGAATGAGCTATGGTATATATTTGTTTATCAACAATAAAGATTCTATTTGCCTATGAAGACCCATGGAGTGCAGCTAATTTGAGAATATGCATATTGGAGGCGAGAACAGGCATTACTGCCTATACCTGAAATATGTCTGTGGCGTGAAGTCGGCATAAGAATTGGAGTGGTGGATGCATTGAAACTACATTTATCATAAAGCTGTTTGTCCCCTAAAAGGGTGGACAATAGTGCATGGAGGAATGTCTGCAGATAATAGTGAAGCAAGATGGAGGATCGCTTCAGGTTTGGGGCTGCATTTATTTATTATTATTTTATTTGGAGTCAGTGATTTAGTCAGATCTGTAGTTCCTCACCCTCACTAGTGGGAACTACAGGTGGATGCTTATCCATCATGCAGTACTAGGTATGAGTGGATTGGCCCAGGTTTGATTTTTGTGTGGTTCATCGAATCCTGCCTTATGTCCGCAATACCTGATATTAGAATCTAATCCCATTGAAGTGTAAGGGAGAGAGAATCTTGGCGACTCTGGCCTTTTTCATAGCTAATAGGCAAGAGATTTTGAAGTACAAAAAAAATAAAATAAACAGATAGAAACACCATACAGCAGGGATAGGGTCCTTCTTTTAATGCATCTTCAAGAGTGATATGGGAAAACATCATGGCAGCGTTTAGCCTATGATGTTGCATATGCTCTTGGTTGCTAGGGGGGACTGGTGGTTCTGAGGAGTTGGAGGATGAGGGCAATGAGGAAGAGGGGTGAAGGTGACTGCTCTGTCACCAACATACAAGACACGGAGCTGCACCACCAGGGTGTGCCTTATCCTGCATTCCAGTGTGCCTTGAAAGATAAGTAGTGTCCTTGACCATGCTTGATGGACCAAGTGTGCATGATCATGTATGTCCTGCCACTAAAATTGTGGTCAGGTGACACAGACACATTACATTCCTCTAGTAGAAGGGAGGGGGAATCCCTGTGGGGAGCAGTGACTTACAGTCACCAATCTCTGCAGGGAGAAAATCGGGAACTGAGCAATCAGCGGTATGTGATCACTCAGTTCTCAATCAATAGAGTCGAAGTGTGACAGCCAAAGTGCTACACATCAGCTCTAACTATGGGGATGAGTGTTTTTCTAACAGTCTAAAGCAGGGGTGGCAAACTCAGGCCCTCCAGCTGTGGTGAAACTACAAATCCCATGATGCATCTGCCTCTGCGAGTCGTGCCCGTGGCTGTGAGAATCTTGCAAAGCCTCAAGGGACTTGTAGTTCCACAACAGCTGGAGGGCCGGAGTTTGCCACCCCTGGTCTAAAGGAAGAATGTTGATTGAACAGGTGAGAGCTTCATGGAAGCTTCCAACCCTCAAAAAGCTTTTGGCCCATGCTACTTGAGAGGAGTGGATGTTTTAGAATTATCTCCTCCTGGTGAGCCCTGTACCTGTTGTGACTGCTATACTGTATTACATTAAAGAAAGACAGGCCTTTCATGTTAAGCAATTAACAGGACTTTATTGCTTGTTGTGATCCCAAATACACTGAACCACTCATTTGATAAATTTCACCAGAAACAAATACAGTATGGTAACAGCCATGTGTAAAGAATAGGAATACAAAACTGTTAAACCATAAAGCCTAACAATGTTTACAGTATATCCTTTAATATGCATTTACGGCTGATTCCATGCTAATATACGTTTCCAATAATCTCTAATTGGCTTCCCTACACCATCCCTTCCCATCCCAGGTCAAAAGCAATTAGGCATCCACTGTTTTTCATTGTCTTGCATTAGTTATTTGATACAGGAAACAGAGTACAAGGAAAAATAAACCTTTCCATTTAAAATGGGTTTTCTTTCTCTGCAGACTAAAGATATATGTATTAAATAATAATTAACTTTTAGCAAGCACCTTTAAATGTATTTTCCCTTACTGAATTCAGGTTGGACTTGATGGACTAATGTCTTTATTCAACCTCAAATACTATGAATTTATTTTTTAATTTCCAAAATCTAAACTATCTGCAGTATTTTGTGATTAGTATAGTTTTCATTTCATGCACTAGCAGCATTAGCCAAAAACTAGCCACAGAAACCCACAGTGGGACTAACTAAAGCTGAAAGATTTACATGTTCTTGTTATTGATGACCTTTCATAAATCCCTGGTGATTTCACTTCACTGATGCCTCCGTCTAAAGTGAACAAGTCATCAATAATACGAAGATAATTAACTTATCCCAGGTCAAGCAAATAACCTTTTCTGTTCACTTACATATTAATGTATTTGTATAACTGCAACTGATGTTTGAATTAGAACAAAACAAAACAAAGCAGGCTGCATAAGTCAAGGTAAATATTTGGCTTTGTGGTATATGCTTATAGAATAAAATGCTAAAATTAGAATCATAAAATATATATGATGTGTCTTGCAAATTACATCTTGTGCTGGATTCCTGGTTCAAACCAATTAGTGCTCTTCTCAGCAAAGTGTGTGGTGGGCTGGTCCATTAGGAGACACCATAATTACATCATGAATATTTCATATGGTAATGCTTGAAATCTGATTAGGCCCTAGATAAAAAAAAAAAATCAGTATGGTTTACCCTATTAGGGAAAGGCATAAAGCAGAAATTGACAAACACAGAGAAATGCTTTCTAAAAAAATATTGACAATGCATTAAGAGGCCTACTGAAAAACTACACCCCAGAAACTTAAATATTAAAGGCACTGACAAATGTTCAGAGACCCCTAAAAATGAAAATGAACATTAGAGCCCCAATGAACTTTCAGTTTTTTTCTGCTAAATATATTCCAGGTGCCTCAAAACAAAAAGTGAGCTTGTTATTGTTTTGTTTTTTTGGAAAGCAGCAACAGTCTGAATAGAAAACCTGGCTCTGTGTTGAAGCAGTGGTCTCTCGGAACAGATCCACCCCCCCCCCTACTGAGTTACACCTATAGCTCTGCAATCAACAAATCTTATGTTCCCAGCTGATTAGAGAGCTCTAGCTCTGGCATAGCAGGGGATGTGTCAGACCACTGCAGAGAGACCACTGTTTCCACACAGAGAGCAAGGTTCTCTGAAAGTTGAGTTGGGCTATACGTGGCAGTAGTTTGTCTGGCACGTGGGCTTGCAGAAGTTATGATACACATTTGCTGTAATATTTGTTAGCTACTTTTATTTGTAGCTGATAAACCAAACAAGCATGGGCTTGGTTCCAGGTGGATTCAGTGAACTTTGCTAAATCCAAACCCCAATGAAGTCAAATCTTAAAAATCATGAATTACCATTTTCAAGCGATTGTCAAGCTAAGGACGTGTGGAGCTGGGCAGAACCCTGGAGGACATGTACCAAAGCAAAAATAATGTATAAAATAGGGCTGCGGAAATTAAAGATTAATCCCTCGATTAATCGTTAATTTTTCTGATCGATCAAAATTATTTTGATCGATCAAAGTTCTTTGGTGTCACGACTGCTTTAGTGGCAATTGGGGTTCACAACTGCGGAGTGTAGCACGCGTTTGGTGGTTGGAGACGGCTTCTCAGGTTCGAGCCCCAGGCGTCACTCCCAATCTTAAACAGGGAGTTTGGGACTCTAGCATCACAGCCGTATGTAACCAAAAAGAAATGCAGAGCTATTGCGTCATAGCCTAATATCAATAAATGAGATTGGATGATATATTTTTAATCATTACAAGCCCTAGTATAAAATAACTTTTTGTTTGGCATCTGCTTTGGGTCTAGTATGACTATTACAGGGCAACCCCACTCAGAAAAAAAAAGTGGTGTCCCCCAAAATTCAAACCAGACCCTTATCTGAGCATGCATTCTGGCAGGCCAGAAAAAGGAGGGGGATGAGCATGTGCCCTCCTCTACCCAACCAACCCTTAACATGGGGAGGGCACCTTGCTGGTGGTACTGCTGCCTGATGGTTGCGGGGGTCTGCAAGCAGGGGGCTCGTTGTAATCCCCTTTAAAAATAAGGGCGCCCTAAAACTGGAACAGGGAGTTGGAGGCCGAAGCCCCTCAACATGGGTCACGGTCCATCAATGGAGAAACGGATCATGGAGTGCGGTCCAACTGGAAATGGGGAAGAGGAGCTGAATCAGCACCCGTCTGCCATGTTCAGCGGCTCAGGCCACGCCCTGTTTTACACGCTTTTTAAGTCTTTTATTTAAAAAAAAGTCCAAAAAGTTTCCCACAATTTAAATTTATCAGCAATCATGTCTAGTAATGCAGATCTGATAAACGATGCCCACCAAAGTACCTTAAAAAAACCATGCTAACACCTCTCATATCCTGAGACCTGCAGCAGACCCCTTTGTCTATATTACATTGCAGGGCCTTGGGTTTGGACAATATCATTGACCAGATACGGCCATGTGGTCATATAAGGTCAATGGTGTCACCAGCATCCCGCCCCTTTGTTTATGTGCAGCTACAGGGCAGGGAATGTCCTGGCCAACATTGATTGGGTGTGCACTGATTACTAACTCCCGGGTTCGGATGAGCATGGGTTTGGACCAAACCCAAGCTCATTCCTAGTCAGTATTAGGATAATATATTTGTTTTTTTTGGTGGTAGGTCATGGCAATTAGCCAGTTTTCCTTTAATACTGAAACAAAATCAGGAAATATCCATTAACATTTACCACCAAATGAAGCCCCAATGTGTCCAGAAAAAAACAAGGTATATTTAATATGAATTCATATGGATAGTAGTTGCAGATATATGCACAGTGTGATATTTGGGGAACTTAGCACAATGGTAAGGATGCAGCAATCAGTCTTTTTTCTTAAACAGCAACAGTCTTTATTTTTCCTAAAGGCTAACAGCCAATGCAATACAACAATTATAGCTTATCTTCAGCCTATATCAAAATAAAGTTCCCTTATCTTCAGCCCAACATAAAAAAGAGTCTCTCCAACTTAAGTCTTGCTCTCAAGTACAGCACTAGAGTCCCAGAGCTTTTTAGTAACTTCCCACAGAACAAACAGTACTCAGCAATGCCCAGTCCAGATCAGCAGCTTACACACTTGTGCTGCTTTAACTCCTCCACACCTTCTGTGGAGGGAGTTGGAGTAAAGGGACCACAACTCAAATAGGGGGGACACATACAGACCTTCCAGGACCCATCCCTGGCATCCTGTACAACAGTTAAACTAACACATGCCAAAAGTGCAAAACTGGGCTCAGGCGTTAAGATTTGTCTTACCTTCTGTCCTGATGGGTTTAAAGTACAACCTTCTAAATAACAGATAATAACAGTTCGTATGTTTTTTTTAATGGTTGTAAACCAGTACTTGGTGGCAATGCCTAAATAACAACAAGACACGTAAAAAAAATAATAACATGGTATTGTCCTAAATAATTTTGATCAAATTCAGTCGAATTGAACAGTTAGGAACATATCCAATAAAATAAAAATTGAAATAAAGAATCTAGAACAGCATCAGGGGCGTAGATAAGGGGGGGATAGGGGGGTCCAAACCCCCCCACAGAGGGTCGTGGCCACGGCCGGACTGGCCATAGGGCATACCGGGCACTTGCCCGTACGAACACAATCTCCCTGATTGTGTTCGGGCCGGCTCGGCTCAGCCCGCTATGTCCGATGGCCAGCTCTGACAGCTCAAGTGATGAAAGAGCACAGAGCGGCCAGGCTGAACACAGAACAGGGCTGCCCCGCCCCCATCACCAGCCGACATCAGCCTGAGCCAGGGGGGGACTGTGTGCAGGACACCGCGCTGTGAACGAAGATCACAGGACACGGAGTGTGAGCTGACAGGGGGGAGGAGGTTAACCATTGCTGTGCCAGTAAGTTGCTTTAAGATCCTTATGTATATATATAATTAATGCAGTGAAGTCCAAATACAGGGTGCTCAATGCTGACTGCTTTATTAAAGGTTGAAAAATGCACAATGCAAATATACAGTATATCAAAATGAAAAGCATTTAGGTAATTTGCATTCAAAGTCTTGACCAGTCTGGGATCTGCAGGTGACGCCTGTAAAATTGGGGGACATGGGACCAGCTCCCTTGTGGTAGCAGGTATATTTTAGCCTCACACATCTTAAAGTGACATTAAAGTTAAACTTTTTTTTCCCCCTTCCCAATCCTACTGTAGGGACTTACCTTAAAGGATGTCTCTTAGGCCTCATTCACACGAGAAACAGCCGGCACGCACAGCTCCGTGCTGCGTGCACGGCCGTATCTGGCAGCTCCCGAGTACGTGGCCGTATGCCGCCCTACGCTCACCCATCCTGCACGTCTGTGCGGGTACTCGTACGCTGACAAGATGGATCCTGTCTGCTTCCAAGACGGGACACCTGCACCCATACGGACCTGCACTTGGGGTGAGCGTAGGGCGGCGTATGGTCATGTACTCCCATAGAGAAGGACAGCGCCTGCGTACTAATCACACGCAACACCTGTCCTTCCTGGGAGCTGCCCAATACGGCCGTGCACGTTTACCCAAATAGAGCTTTCTTTTGGTGCTATTTGATCGCTGCTGGTTTTTATTTTAAAAAATTATATAAATGAAAAAAGACAAAAAATTGTGGAAATAAATATTTTCAACTTTTTGTTATACAAAATATCAGAATAAAATAAAATTTCTTCCTAAAATTAGGCCAAAATGTATTCTGCTAAATATTTTTGGTAACAAAAAAAAATACCAATAAGTGTATACCAAGTGGTTTGTGTGAATTGGTACCAATTATAAGTCTTTTGAAAACATGGTTTTTATCCATATGGTATTGAACAACAAAATCAGTATTGCTCAGGGTAAAGGATTGGTTTAGGAATGATATGGCCGGTATATTTTCTTCAAACCTTGGTGTGTCTGCTACATAACATTTTATAATTTGAGGAAGCTGAACCCCCCCCCAGGAAAATTTTTTATCTACGGCCCTGAACAGCATTATACCAGTGATGCCAGTTATCCACTATTTTTAAGCACAATAAATATGACAATAAAAAATCAACAAACACAAACTGCCAGAACAATATAGAGTATTTCACCATCCCCCACAGTCTCATATGCGCAGTCATTAGACAGAAAACAGTTTGGATTTATCTCGATATTAAGTCCTTGGGGTTGTAATGTATCCGTTGTATAGATCCATTTTGTTTTTTGGTGTGTCTCTTTTTAAACTGAATCCCCTCTGCTTTCTTAGTACCTGTCTATCCCCATAAAATACTAAACCAGTTGGGTCTCTTTTATGGAAGTCTCTAAAATGTCTTGACACACTGCAATTTTTGTATGCCTGCTTTATGTTGTTTACATGCTGGCTGATCCTCTGATGTAGCTTCTTTGTTGTGCATCTGACATACTGAAGCCCACAAGGGCATTCTAAAACATAAGTGACATGAGACGTATTGCATGAAATAGATTGCTTAATACTATATCTTCTCCCTGTTGCTCTGGAAACAAAGTCTCATTTCTTTTTTCTTTCATTTAAATAGCAGTTCTTCATGACACACAGATTGTACAGGGTTAACAACCAATGCCATCAAACAGAGGACCTTATT
>NW_017307662.1:180376-188307 GCF_000935625.1 Nanorana parkeri | reverse complement strand
GAAGGATGAGCCAGCGCTTAGAATTTTTTTTTCAATATCGTTGTACTGTATAATAAAGTTAGTAATGAAGGAAAAAGAAAAAAAACAAACATCTTTATTCTCTATGTCCCTCCTAACTTTTCTGACTTCTTTCTTATCTCTGTTTTACTTAAACAGTTTGCCTGTATTGGTCATGCAGGGGTTAAAATAATGTTTACTGGTGTTAGTAAGTGGATTGGGATAACAGAGGCACTGTGTATATAGGATACCTGAATAACACCATCAATGCCGCTCTGGAGGAAGTGACGAAACGTGTTTGAAGGGGTCACTGACATCATTAAGTATGGTGATACGATTCTCACAGAGAGACGGAAGAGAAGGGGGATGGGGCATATACCTACAGTTGTAAGTGGTTTTAACTATTTTTATTTAAATGAGCTCTAAATGTACCAGCATCACGGTGTATCACCCCATGCCTTGAAAATATATAAAAAGCATGTGTCATTATGCTTCAAAAAATGTCTTACTTAAAAACACTGCATATCCCTGCATCTTCTGAGCTGGAGCTTCTGCTAGTTTTTGTGCTTCAGCGTCATCTCAGTCCAACTCTTTTCCCACAAAGCCTTGCCCCACATGTCACATGCAGATGGGCTCCCGGCTGTAGGAGAGGTGGGCGAGGGTGTGGGTGGGACATTATAGAGGAGGGGTGGAGGGATCAGGTTAAAAAACAGTGTAATAGCTGTTGGATATGTGTTTAGATGAAGCACTGAGATCTTGAGAAATGCCTAATTAAGTTTTACTTGCTTAGTAGGACATTACAGGAATACGGCATAGACAGGAAACATATACTGTATACAGATAGAACTTCATGTGTATCACAGACAAGCATACATAAGCATAGAGACCAACACTGCACCACAGCGCCATCCAGTGCCCAAAAGACATAACAGTACATTAGCATAAGCTGTTCTATTTCCAACAATAGCTTCTTAGCTAATTGCTTCTGCATGTGTGACTACAATGGGCGATAATAGGAAGGCAGAAAGAAAGGTGGACAAAGGCATACAAGAAATGTTTGTGATTGTGATTCAGGGTGATAGATGGTAAAATGGCATGGTGAAGCAAGTATGACATTTTGGTTTTATGACTTCAGTGACGTTTTAATAAAGCTGGGGATTTACACCATGGGGATTCTATTTTTGCTTTCTAGATGTGTAATTTGTATACTGGGGATCTGTGATTCTGAGGACAGTATGAATACAAGGAGTACAATACTGCCTGGTTGAGAAAGCAATTAAAGTGACATTAAAGTCAATTTTCCCCCCTCCCCCAATGTTAATTAAAGCATTTACTTTAAATGATGTTTCTTAATCCGATCTTGTTCTTCTTTCCTGTCGTTTCCATCTGTCCCTCCAACGCTGCAGCGGGTCTCCGATCCAGCGCTGACTCCTCTGAGCTTGCTGGCACTTTCTGTCCAACGGTGTCTGCATGCGGGTGCACACGTCCATAGACTTACCTTGTGTCTCTCCTCGCGTCCCGGCCGAATATGTGAACTGCGCATGCGCCCGCCCCAAGGTGCTTTGCGGCCGCCCGAGAATTTTCACATTTTTCGGACGGGAGCGCGCAGGGAAGACACCAGTGAGTATTAACTTCTGTTAAAGCGTTTTTGTTGTTTTTTTTTACACTTTTTGCATAGATCTACTGCTTGCTAGCAGTAGATCTATGCAATAAAAACAGAGGGTTTAATTATCCTGTAAGTCCTTTCTTGTTGGGCTCCATTCACACACAGTGGTTGCGTTTTCCGTGCAGTTTACGCATGGATTCCACACATTTACGCCTACTACTGTAGCACGGATTTCATCCAGAATATTGCACGTGAACTTTTTGTGCAACCCACGTATACGTACCGTGTGGATGTCGCACAGGTGTGAACAAGATACATTGGAATGTTGGTGTTTATGTTCAGCTAATTTTTGTGTATACGAATATGCGCGGAAAACCGCTAATGTGTGAACGGAGCATTAGAAGGCCAAAATGTGGACAAGAGAGCGCTAGAAGAATACAGGTATAGACTGGGTGTTAATGGAAATGACTGATCTGGCAGTGCACAAAAGTTATCTGCAGTGGATGAACTGAAAGTGCTCTGATTGCAAAATGGATAAAGAAACTTGTTGCTATTGGTTACCACAAAAAAAAAAAAATTTGTGTGGATTGTGCTGGATTACGCTATAAACTGAAAGATTACATTGTAATTAGATTGCACTCATTGCACATTTATGAAAAATTGTTAAAGAGCTGGTTGCCATTAGTAACCACAATTCAAAGATCACAATTTATATGGATTGCACTTTGCACTTTATTTCTCTTAAAGTTCATTGAATATTGAGACCATATTACTTTATTTTCAACATCACAAACATATACTATCATTGAATTTTGCACATATTCATAATTTGCAGTATACAACTTTTTTTACTTTAGTTTTTTTTTTTTTTAGCACTGTGCTTATTCATTGCATATTTTTTGCATATTCCTTTGGATACAACACAGCTGCTTTAATTTAATCTTAGGTAGAGTATAGTTCCCATTTATTTTGTACATAAGTGTAACACAGACTGGACTTCAAACACGTCTGCCTTTTTTTTCTTTCTATTACATGGTAGATTGGTGGGACTAGTAGCTTAAACAAGAAAGATAAGGAGATATTATCTTTTTTTTCAGGTCACAGGAAGTGAAAAGGACACTGAATTTCTGTCATGATGAACAGGTATTTTCTGTACTTGCTGAAAATGAACTTAGTCTGAAAAAAGAAAACTAATGCAGCCACCATATCTAATGACTGGAAAGCTGCAATATATATTAAATGTTTGATTTTGGGTTTAGATATGCTTTAAATAGATTTTATTTGTTTTTGTAATCATTGCTCCTTGCAATAATCAACACAAATTTCTGCAGTTGTCGTCAGTCCTTTCACATGGAATGTGCAATGGATTGTGTAGTGCAGTAACATATCTGGGTACTATAGGTAATAATAGGGTTTTGCCCATTGCAAAATGCAGCTTTATCCGTGGAAAGCCCCCTGGTGTGAAGAAGTTACATAGAATTTGTAGCTGAGGCAGGCCGAGTAAGATAGGCTCCATTCACACCTGAGTGGTTTGTGACTTGAATGACTAGGCGCTACAATGCTCAACAGAAGTGTTTTCAATGGCCCCCTTCACACTTGAACTTGCTGCCGCTTGTAGCTTGAAAACGTACATGAGCCTCTTTTGGAGCAGTCAAGTGTTTTGGCCCCAATAGACTTTAATAGGAGCACCTAAAACTGCAAATAAAACATGCAAAAATGTTCGTAATGCGCATTTTGCAAACTTTGTTTGACTAGTAACTAGCTTTGTATTGGCTAAAAATAAAAAGTAAATAAGACAATCAAGCCTGAAGCACTTGCAAAAAATTCTGCACAAATATTAAAAAAAGGGTAGAAAAAACACTCTAAGATGCTAAGCTCAAGCATAAATGGGTCAAATGAACGGAACAGTCAACAAGGAGTAAATAAATATCTTGTGCAGCCCTAGTTTTGATATTCAAAATGGCAGAAAGTATCCCACAGAATGGTACGAAACTATATAGAGTGAATATAGCCAGATATTTCCTTCAGAAAATGAATGGTGAGACTGTTGTGTTACTTACCCCAACATTCAACATTCAGACCCGCCATAATCTTTACCCAATGCTAACAGTGATGGATGTGTGTTTCTTTTGAACCTTTACTCTCTTACACAGAAGGCTGAAGCATCAATCCCGCTCACAAGCCTGTAAATCTTCATGTGCCTATGACAGCTATCAGCCCTAACAATACAGAAACAAGGAGGATAGTTTGCTTTTATCATTTACATAGTGGCTCATCTGTAAAAAATAAATCAAGGCAACTGGACTTGCTGTATTTTTCTTGAAGCCGTTTTATTGGTCATCCGACCTGTTTTCTCAATTCAGAAATGAATTCTGAATTGAGAAAGGTAGTCGGATGACCAGAGAAACGTCTTCCAGAAAAATACAGCAAGTCCAGTTGCCTTGACTTATTTTTTACAGATAGACCATGACCTGGATGAATGAGAACCTTCACAGACATAGTGGCTGATATTATTGCTCACAGGTTCTCAGGATTATATTGCACAGTATATTTTGCATCAGATCCCAAGAATAGTTACAGTATATCATACTTTCCTTTTCAGGACAAGAATGGCTATGGGAAAGAACACAATAAAGAGAATGTTTAGCAAATAATGCTGCAAAAATATTTCTCATTACATAGAGTATATGAATAAAAAGTATATTTTGATATATTTTTCCATGTGTCATATTAACCTTTGGAGGAGCCAAGGGGAGCAACCAAATTAAGCAGAACTAGCATATATAAAATTCATACAATTCAGCAATTGTAAATCTCCATACATCCCACAGACTATCCACCTAACAGCTAACATTTATGCAGAATTATTTATGAAAAATGCAAATGTCTTTGGATTTCATAGGAAAGACTAGGTTGGCAGAGCTAGAAGTAGATATTTTTGCACAGTATGATTTTTCAGTAATAGCTGTGCTTGACATGGCAGTATGCTTGACATGGCTTTAATAGCATTTATGTTTAAGTTCTGCTCTGTCACTTTAGAAATGACAGGTAACCTCAGTGAAAATTCTATGTGCAGTCACTATGTTTAATAAGGCTTCTTTAGGTGTTATCTTACAACAAAATAATAAATGATTTCATGAAGTTGATTCAACAATCTACAGTTGTCAGGTTCAGATTTCCACTGATCTAGCAGCCTTCATGAACAGAATATGTTACTCATACAATGGAATCATAACCTTGAAACAGATCCTCAGGATATCTTACCTTAACCCAACCTGAATAATGAGAGACTTTCATTACTGCTTAAGAGGGTATCAGCAGAAAACATGACATTTCCAACCTTCTGGATCCAATGCAGATCTTGTGGTCTGCCTGCATGATTGTTTGTTCCCAGTAAACAGTGAGAATACAGCAAATCAAACACATTCATACCATTTAAACCAGTGGTTCTCAACCTGTGTAACCTCAGGACCCACATTTGTCCTTGGTCATTAAGTCGTGACCCAAGTTGCACTGCAATGGAACGCACGCCATTGCAGTACCGCGCATTCCAGTGTGGGCGATCGAAATGTGGGTGCGTTTGGGGTAACATTCAAATAAATGGCAATGCAACATACCTCCCACACCAGAACGCGTAGTGGGGGTGATTATGTGACTGTGCGTTTAGTGTGAATGGGCCCTCAAAAACACTGACATACAATTTTTTTTGTTAAGATCCTCCCAGTCTCCTTACCTTACGAGAACTGCTGTGCTGTGATGGAGAAAAATCCATATGTTCATTGCTTGAACAGCTCCCTTGCACGCCTTATAGAGGTGCCAGGAGCCAGAATGTGATGTCACTCTGGTCCAGGTATCTCTACAGGACACATGAGGGAGGTGTAAGTAATGCACGTATGGATGGAGCTCCCTTGCGGCCCTAGCCCCATCCTATCCCACCTCAAGCTGACACTCAGCTCTGGGCAGCATATTCAAATGGCTGCATGGCATGAGAACTGACAGTGCTGCTCTAAGGGGAGGCTGAAGCAACCCACTGAACACGGGGTCGCGATCCACTTTTGGCTCACGACCCACCAGTTGAGAACTAAGGATTTATACTGTATTCCTGTGCAAAAAAATTTTTTTTTTTTATGCAGTATACTGTACATGTGGTACATCCTTGCAATACATGTACTTTGCCCATGTTTAATGCTGCAAGTAGAGAAAAATATTTGTTGATCTGCTAGAAATCCAGTGTTGCTCCTAACGTCCTTCTTTAGCTGACACAGAAATAGTGTACCGTAGTCAGCCCTGTCAAGTTCTCTTCTGATGGACTACGAAGCTCACCCCTTCCTTGTCTCCATAACATTTGGGGGAATGTGTTTTGTAGCCAAAAAAGTGTAGCATATGCGCTATGTTCTCAGCTCTAACAGGTAGTGAGGAACACGCTGTATTTTTGCCAGTTAGGGGGGTGTCTAGACTTGACATATACAGTAAGCTGGTAAAAAAAAATTGTTTTGGTTCCATTTTTCTAATTAATATTGCATGAAAACGATAATTACGAACGAATGTTTGTTGCAGAAAAGTGAGATTAATTGTTTACTTTTTTCTTTTTAACTTTTGACAGCATGTAGTCCCCCCCTCCCCCAACTCAATTCATACCAGACCGTTCATCCAGGCAGCAGCACAGCAGAGCAAGAAAGGGAGGGGAACAAGCATGTGGCCCCTCTGCACCATACCAGGCCAGATGCCCTCAACATGGAGACAATAATGAGGACAAGGGCCTCTTGCCCACAACCTTGGCCCAGTGCTTGTGGGGGTCTGCTGGTCAGGGGGCTTATGTTATGGGACGAGAGCTGTATGGAATGCAAACAAATGGGTGGAACAAGTCCTGTGACGTCACGACTCGCTCCGCCCCTTTGTTGACATTTGGGAGGAAAGCTGTAATTTTGTGGCTGGTGCTCATCAGGATTGGTTGTGGGGGCAGTGTTTGTTTTATTTTTGCGAGCCAACTCCCCATGTTGAGGGCATGTGGCCTGGTATGGTGCAGGGGGGTCTGGTAAGGGATTTTTTCTTTGGCGTTTGTGTTCGTACTAAAATTCCTACCAGACCCAATGGGTCTGATATGAATTGGGGAGGGGACTCCATTTTTTTTAATGTTTAACAACACTAGTTCATTTCAAATGACATTGACAATGACGGATGCATCCAAATTTTCGTTATCAAAAATTCGGATACGTTTGGATTCTATATTTTTTCGAAATATTCCCAAATTTGTCAGAATTTCAAAATGAATCTTACATGTCTAGTATAAACCTTTTTCTGCTGTGTCCAAAACACCTAACAAATGGTAGAGTTGGGCTTTGTGTGTTAAATAAATATCTTCTTCTTTAAATCTGATATCCGCTGTTGCTCAGCACTTGTTCACAGTGCTTTACATCTCATAATGCATTCCACAATCAGTCTTTCAATGTTCAAGTTTAATTTGTCTCTGCCTAAGGCTCTAAAATCCATTTTTCTTCTCATCCTTTTTCTTTCTAATAAAAAATCACTCTATTTTGTATCCGTCTGTATTTAGCTGGTTCAGCACAGAAAAGCAATTTTTATTCTGCACCACAAACTTACTGTAAATGTAACTACAATAAAACCATTTAACAAGAAACAGCTAAACTTTCCAAAGCTGAAATAAAAAATAAATAAAAGTATAGCTAGATTTTTTTTTTCTCAACTAAAACCTTAGGGCAGCTACAATGCTGAAGTATATCAATCTATGTGGAGTTTTTACACAAAAGTATTTTAGATAAGGTACAGACTTGACTTGCGTTTGCTCAGTATTTGCTGTACTGTTATGTAAGGCTCAAATTAGAATCGCAAAGGGAAATAAAGGTTATGCCATGTTATTTTTGTGAAATGAGACGCTGAGTTTGACATCCTATAATTACTTTCAGATACAACCTTAGCTTGTTACATGATCATATTTTATCTAAATCATATAAAATACATTTCTCAATAATGAGACGTTATATATCTCACCCCCCAGTCATAAAAAAGGATTGAGCTTCATCAGAGTACACAGAGCAATATTTGTATAATTTGCAGGCTAGAGAGATAGGAGCTAATTTGTATTGAAGTTATAGTCCATCACGGGAGCGAGCTTGGAGTGGTGGCTACTTTACAATACACACAAAGACCATGGGGAACAAACGTAACCACCCTCCACAAGGAAGAATAGTGTCAGCACCAATTCAGAGATGATTTGAGGATCTACATATGTGAAAATACATGTTAAGTTTGTTTCTCCCTAACCTGTAAAATCATACAACAACTATTGCTCTGTGTACTCTGATGAAGC
>NW_017307662.1:140917-180248 GCF_000935625.1 Nanorana parkeri | reverse complement strand
GGCGGACGGCAAGAGGTTAATATCTCATTATTGAGAAATTCATTTTATATGATTTAGATAAAATATGATCATGTAAGTATAGAACAACTATTGCCCTGTGTACTCTGATGAAGCCCATTCCTTTTTTATGATGGGGAAGGGGGGTGAGATATATACACTGAGTGGCCAGTTTATAATGACCACCTGACGTTTGTAGGCAAATTAGCTATAATTTCGCGCTGAAGTTGCTAGAGGGCTAGACCATCATAAATAGGGAAGCAGGTTGTTTACCACGACAGTAGAAGTGATTTTTTCTGAAGATATGGGTAAACAACACGATTTAACAGCCTTTGAACGTGGGATGATTGTTGACGCGAGCCATGGAGCGAGTATCAGCAAAACAGCAGAATTCGTTAAATGTTCAACACGGGCTCATTGTTAAAGTGTTTAAAGACTGGACTGTCAGACGAAAATCTGGGTCTGAACGTGCGAATTGTGGCCGTCAACGACTAGTCCATGTTAGGGCAGAACGGAGAGTGGCAAGACTGGTACAAGACAACAGAAGGGCAACAGTGCAGTGTCAGATTCCTCGCATCACCTTTCAACATCTCGTGGAGTCACGAGGCGGCCCAACGAAGTCATCTCGTAGAGTTATCTCGTGGCCCAACGAAGTACTGATGGGGTGGTCATAATAATCTGGCCACTCAGTGTAATGTCTGATTATTGAGAAATTTATTTTACCTGATTTAGATAAAATATGATCATGTATAATTCATCTCTGAATTAAAATGTATAATTCAGAGATGATTTGAGGATCTACAGCTGAGTGATACACAAATAAGATACATTTTTGGTAATAGCTAGGCTACTTGAATTCATTTTTAAGATTTAACCCCTGAGTTTAATGTCACTTTAAAGGTTCTATTTACTGTCATTAGTCTTTTTCTATATAATGTAATTTGCTAGTTTACCATAAAGGTGTGAATTGTTATACATGTTCCCCTCACGATATCTGTGAGACTATGTTAGCCTTTGTTAATATTGTTATGTCAATACCATGGTGTATTTGTGTTCTGGAGCTCTGTTCTTCGTAGCATATGAATTGATTACATTTCTTCATTAAAATGAACCGTGTCTGTATTGTGAAACTCAATAACAACTTTTTTGAATAAAAACAAAAATGTGGCTTACCTTTTTTTAGATGCTCTATTCTGGAAACTCCAGGACTGTCTGTACTGTTCTGGCAGATTTGATTATCACTTGTAAACTAGATGAGCAGGAATGTCTGTCCTAACAAAGGGCTAAAGTTCTCAAAGTATTACATGTTAATGTGCTTTTTAAAAAACTGTCCCTCAGTCTGCCCCCTCATCTGCTCACTGCCCTGTATTCTAACCACTAGAAGCTATCAATAGTGCCCTGTGTATAATCCTGCTCCAAGGAAACAGCAAGAAAGGCATTTTTTGAAAATAATTTTTAGATTTGCTGTCTGAATGGGAACACATAACAAACATCAAGTTGCTTTTTTTGTTTCTGGTGTTTTTGGAATACTCATTCGATTTTCTAAGAGTTATTGGGTGGAACTCAACAATCATCTTCGACCACAGTGAGGCAGAAAACCTAAGAAGAATGAAAACATTTTCTCAAATGATCAAATTTAGTAATGTGAATGTGGTTCCTGGCCAGAAAAAAATTGTCATATCGTAATTTGCATTGGCTTGGAACAATGAACAATTTTACTAGTTCGCACGAAATTTCACAGGAGCATGGCCAGCTCTGAAGCTCCACATCACTTCCTCTTCCATTTACATATATTTATTGAGCAAGCAGCGGCAGAGACACTCCCTCTCTCTGATGTGTTTTTCCCCCTTCTGGGGCTTAGTCATAGAGTCCCTTTTTGTACTAAGCCCCAGTAGAGGATGAAACTTATCAGAGGGAGGAACAGGTGGAATGTCTCTGTTCAGTAAAGTTTTATACATAGAAGAGTAAGCAGTGTGAGGCTTTATGTTTGTTTGCTATAGAGAAAGAGATGGAGTCCAGAGTCTTGCTGGCACCAACAGTCGGAGTAGGGTGCAGGTTAGGTTTTCTAGTGGTGACTGGGATTAGGCTTTACAATAAAAGAGAAACAGTTAGAAAGAGGGAAGCAGTTTGTATTATAAGGATACTGACTGAAAGAAATGTAGACATTCAGGTTGTGAGGGAGATAGAAGACAGAGTAACAAGGGGTGAGGGAATGACTTTGAGTACCGGATTGTCTCATGGCAAACAACAGTGGTTGACAGGGAGGAATCAAACCCAGCCAATCAAATTTACATTGAGTATGTTTGGTTAAGGAGCATCACCCAGAAGGGGTCTAGAAATATACAAATGTGTCAGGGTTGGAACCCCTGTTAGGCTTTTTACTGCTATCTGAGGCTTTGTTAGAGAGGTCTCCTGTTCTACTGACAACTGTTTACCAGATAGGAAGTGAGGGGGATTCTCCAACAGCAGTTGGGGAAGTTTATGTTATTTTTGTCCATATCCGTAGTGGAGATTATTTTTTACTTCCTGTGGGGTAAAACTGTTGTAACCAGGATAGTAAGTGGGAGACAATCTTCTTAATGGAGCCCTGGATAGTTGTAAAAACCAGACAGGGATTCTAATCCCACCCTACATTATTCAAAACTAGAAGAAACGCTTTTGGCTTGACATACTTTAAGTTCACAGGAAGAGGAAGCTAAATTGGAAATACAACAGGAAACTTTCACCACCAAAGTCACTAATAGATAAAAAAAAGAGCCAGTGATTGATTCAATTTGCAAGCATCTACTGAAACTAAAGTACTGCATCAATAAAAACATATACAGTCATAGTATACGTGTGTTTTCTTTTGGATGTTGAATATAAGAACATCTTTCTCCAAAATTTCCCTTAATCTGTCTGAGTTTCTGAAGCAAATGCAAGTTCTGAGACATCTTATGTCTTAGCCAACGCGTTTTTTTCAATACGTCCCTTAGTTCCTTGCCTGAGATTGCTGCCAGTAAATAAAAGCTATCTGGGTGCTTTCCACACTTGGTCTAGGGATAATTACTGTGTTGTCTTCAGATCCCTGAATTGACGTAAAACACATTTCTGCCAAACAAGCACTTCTGGCAGCATGCACCATCCAAAGAAAATGGTTTGGTTATCTATAGTCAATAACCCCCTCATACTTATATATTGTTGAAAAGAAAACAAAATATTTGGGTTTTGTATGAATCTTTTTCACTACTTAACATTTTATGTATAGATGTCATCAATGGACTTTATAAAAGCTTGGGGTAGCCTGATGGTGCTCCACCAACTATACCATTTTTTCTTACAAGGGTTACAACATTTCACCTACACGCTATCTCTCTCTCAGTATGTGATAGGCCTAGTTAAAGTTCACACTACTTATGCAAAGCTAAATTCAGCCTCTCTAATAAGTGTCCCTGTATGATTAAAAAAAAACATTCTTGCTATTCAATGAAGTCCAGCATTGTCTTCCTTGCAGCTGAAGTTCTCCTTGCACTGCTCTGATTTCATGTTGCCATCTTGAAACTTCTGTCATTAGGAGACAGCTGATGATGCATCACGGGATCTCATGCATGCAAAGACAGGTCTTTCTGGCAGATCCTATATACTTGAATTTCACCCAGGATCAAAATCACAAAATACTTAATCCCTCACTGAAACACTGCCTCCTGCGATATGTGATGTGGGCATCCCAGGAGACAGCAGATGGGCGATCATTATGTCATCCTTGCCAAGTTGAAGAATCAGAGAATGGTGGGCCACACTACTATTGAAGAACAAAAACAAAGAACAAAAATAAATTTTCTATGATTGTGCAAGTGGAAGATGGGAGGGATCAGATGAGAGGAAGTCTATATCATGGGTGAAAGCTTGTTTTAATTGCTGAAAGACTAGTACTTAGAATACATATATACTGTATATTTTATTATTTCCACTAACATCCTTCAAAAAGAGATCCAGGTGGTGACTGACTAAGTTGAGATAAAAGTATGCTGTTTCTTTTTCAGTAATAATCAATGTTGTGTACACCCAGTGTAATTAAAATGAGTATCCTCCCAAGCTGCTCTAAACAAATGTACTAACAAAAGAGAACCAATTATTGCACATTTTTCTTTTTTTTTTAAATGACTACATGCTTAACAAACATGTTGTACCTAATTTTGTTTGAATATCAGAGAACAATCAAATGGCCCTAAATGAGCTTTAAATAGGCAACTCCTCTAATTGTGGTTTAATACATTCATATATTTAGAGAATAATACCTAAACTTCTATTTTGTCCCCACAGGATGCTAATACATTCCTATAATTTAAAGTAGGTAGCTATATTATACAGTACATTAAGTTCTGGTGATGCAATCATATTGTTGAATCAAAAACTGTAGCCCTAAATGGTTTGCCTTAAATGAGCATTATGTGCAATGTACAATCACCCCATCAATATCTCTTACACCCTCCCTGGAATAATGACATAGCACTGCACCCTCTCATATCACATTATGTTTTAGCATACTGTAAAGTTAACAAAAAATCCTAGCACACTGAAAAATATTGTTAAGAAAACCTATTGCATTACAAAGCTCATTTTTAGTTTCTGTGAAAAAATGAACTAAAATTATAGAAAATGTTTTGAAGAATGTATTACATATCTATTAGACCAGGGGTCTTAAAAAAGGTCTGCAGACATTACTAATCACTCCGTTTTCGACCTGGAGCTTAGTGAGGAGCTCCGGGCCGAAAAGGAAGGGAGACAGACCAGCAGGAGCAGCTGCTCCCACGATTCAGGTACTGACTCAAGCCTGACTGAATTTCCACTCGCCTGCACTGCATTTCCACTCGCCAAATGCGAGCAGGCGAGTGGAAATTTTTAGCCCTGTATTAGACTATTGTGAACGTGTAACCAATTAGGTAACCAATTAAGCTAACCAATTAGGTAATTATTGAACTACTGAATTGCACGCCCTCCATCTCTCCAGGACCGTCAGGTAGATAAGCAGTGGAGGAGGTGGCTATCCAAAGACAAATGAGGGAGGTTGGCAAAATATTCATATTTAAAAGTCTGTCCTAAAATGAACAGCTCTGGTTTAACGTTCAACTGAGAGTAAACTGTTTATGGAAAGCTTTAGCTCTGAGAATATATATTTTTGTAAATGTATATTGGACAATGTTATATTTCAATTTCAAAGCTCCTCTTTGAAAATAAAATACCTTTGTATACATAACAATAGATCTTTGAAACAGTTATTAATTTTTACCAGAATAATAGCCTAATAAAAAAAGAATTGTGTGACAATATAAATCTTTTTCAATCAGGGTTTTCAGGAACCCTGTGGTTCCTCCAGAGGTTGCTATGGGGGGGCCGTAAGCAGTGAGCACTAGTGAATTGATTTGCCACCTGAAAATGCTTGCATAGTCCCAATATGAAACCGGTGCAGCATCTCCCCTCTTAGGTATGTAACTACAAATGCCAATGTTTTTTTGAAGCTGTCTGTAAGGAGGCATTTCTCCCACCTGATCACCAATGTAAAGTCAATGCATCCTATTAGCCCTAAATACATTGTGGCATTCTTTCTCTAACCACGAACGTAAGAGGCATTCTTCCAATTGACCAGCAATGTAACTTCTCTCATTTACTTCTGAATTAAAAGAGCATTAGATTGACCACCAGTGTAAAGGGATTGTTTTCACATTAGCTACTAGTTTAAGGGGACAACTCTCACACAGACCACCAATGTAAATAGATCCTTTTCACATTAACCACCAATATAAGGGGGCATCTTTCACACTGACCACCGAATCCAGTGTGAACCTGAGCTCCTCTGAACCTAGAAGGGACTTGGGGCCACCCACCCAATTACATAAACAAAGGAGTGGAATGCATGTGCTGACATCATTGACCTTATATGGCCGCATAGCAATATAAGGTTAATGTAATTGACCACTTATAGCTACATGGTTATACAGTATAAATCCATGACATCACAGCATCCCACCCCTTCGCTTATGCGAAGCTGTGGGCAGGAAATTCCCCAGCCACAGCTGATTGGACAGTAGTAGGAGGCACTTCCTTCTGGGTTCAGAGGAGCTCAGGTTCGGACCGAACCTGATTCAAACTTAAGCTTATCCCTACTGACCACCAATTTAGAGGGGCACTTTTTCACTCCAATTTAAGGGGGCACTTTACCACTGACAATGACAAGGGGGCATTTGTGCAGTGACCAGCAATGTAAAGTACTACTAAATATTTTGGGGTTTATTATTATTTGTTTAATTTCATTGTTATTACTGAAATTAATTTTGTCATGTAGAGTGGTGGCAGCGGTGTTGAGATATAATCCATTCCAAGAGTCCAATACATTAGCTATGACACAAACTTCATTTTTTAGATGATATATACTGTATATTTACAACATACATATTATACTATTACCTATAGATATAATTTTTACCAGGGGTTGTCTGAGATCTAAAAATTATTTCAAGGGTTCTTCCATGATGAGAAGATTGAGAATGTATGTTTGTTAACTCTCCATTAATATTACAGTTCTGCAAATGGAAAGTGTCCTGGTAGAATACCTCTTTGCACTACATGTAATTATTGGTGGCAGGTACTAAACTGCTGACTCCCAGAGCCCCATCCTTCCAAACAGTTCTTCTACATTACTGTGATGTTATTATTAAAACCTAATTTGTTAAAGACTTACATAACACAGTCTGTTTGTTCATTAGTATTGCCATAGTAAAGCTGTTCTGGTAAGGCAGTACATCTGCGATACATAAAAAAAAATATAATGATTAATTGCATAAAGAGATAGTCTTTATACAAGTATTAATGTATATATTTAGAATATTACTTCACCCAATGTGTTTTCTTAAAATTAATGCTATAAAGTAAATGTTATCTATGATGTGTAAATTATCTAGGCTCACTAGCCCATTAGCTATGAATATATAAATGTTTCCTTACGTGCCACATACCCATTCTCTGTCACTGGAAACACCGCAAAAAGGCCCTGTGTATGAATACAACAGATTGTCTACATGGAGGGGAAAAAAAAACCATCAAAATGTAGCATATTAAATTGTAACTTAATTTAAAAATTAAATATGTTTTTGTTTTTACAATTTTTTAAAATCTTTTCATGATCTTCCTTCAGTACTTTTTTTTAATTCTCTGAATATATTATTATAGTAAACAGAGAAATGGACAAGAATGTGAAAAAGATGCAGTTTTTAGGTTTTGATACATACATTAACACTGTATAGTCAATAAACAAGTGCATATATTTTATATTTCTAGATTTCTTGTATTTGCGATTCTCCAGTACAATGGCTGTAATTAACTGAGTGACCTGGAACAATGTTAATATACAGCAGTGGTGTTGGGAATAGGTTAAATAAAAAAAAAGTATGCGCCTGCATCCTGACTGAGTGTATGTCTGTGGGTGTGTGACTGGGGCTTTTACATTTTTATTAACATTTTTATATTTTATTTATTATACTTTGTATTTATTTTTTTCTTGAGAAATGAGTAGTGATCAGGGTGGCTTCTACAGTGAAACACACCATGGGCATGATTACAAATAAACAAGCCCTAATGCTATTGCAACCATGGGTTTGTTTTAATTTTTTCAGCCCCCCTTGATAACAGAGCTACAGCAATGGCAGTGAAAGAATTGCCATGACCTGATATGTAACCACTGTGGTTACTGATCAAATTTTCTGGGCCCTCCACTGCAGTTTGCAGCTCCCTCTTGGTGATCAAATCGATCTCCAGAGGGTGCTGCAGTTGCAATAATTGAATGTACAGTATATCAAAATATCTTTTGCACGGGGTATTATGCAGTGGAATGTTAATGTATTGGTTGCCGATGGGAAGTGCTTAAATAGCAATTTTAGACAACAGGTAAAAACAAAGCTTCTAATACTAATAAGTAAACAATGCAAAATGTAACATTCTATAAATCACTGCAGAAACATTTTCACTGTCCATCTAATAGGGTCAGCAGGAGCTGTGCAGTGTACTTCTTGAAGCCTGTGCTGTGTACTTTCCTCTCTCCCTGATTCCTTTATCCCAAAGCACCTCTAAAAATTACATAGTGCCGCTTTTTGTATCATTCTACTGTGAGATCAGGGTGGGGGATAGAGCCATGTCACAGAACATGCTCAAAGAACATGGGCTGAATGGAGCTGGGCATAATTCAAACCAGAAGAGGAGCGGTGCTGGATCAGCAAGACGCTGAATATGCGGTGGACAGTGCTGGATGAGTATTACAGTAGTAGATGATTTTTATTTTTTTAAGGAGGCTGGGGACTGGAAATTTTTTTGCCCAAGCTGGAGTTTGGCTTTGAATGCCAGATGTGGCAAATGTCCTTTACCTATGTCCTATTCTTGCACTGTAGGACATGAACTTGTCTAGGTCTAATTCATCAACAAGCCCTAGACAAGACAAAGGGGTCTATTCACGAAGCTGCCAAAGGATCTAGCCGTAGCTTTGGCCGAACCTTCGGCTAGCTTCGGCCCCAGGACCCCTTCGGTTCAGTAGAACCGAAGGGGTGCTGTACGCGCTATTCACTATAGCCTCGGCTCGGCTGAGCCGCGCTGAGACCCAAAGGGCCTTTGGCCGGCTGACAGCCTGCTACTGACAGCTGGGCGGAGCCAGCCGTGATCTTACGGCTGGCTCCGGCCACTTGCAGAGAGATCAGCGTCCCTGGTTACCTGATAACCAGGGACACTGATCTCCAAACAGCAAACTCTCCCTGGCGCTCCCGAGTCTCCCGCTCCCGGCCACCAAGTAGAGAAACACTGCTGTTTCTTTTTTTTTTTTTATTCTGACACGTGTCAGAATAAAGAAAAAAAAAAGATGAATCAGTGTTTCTCTCCTGGGCGGCCGGGAGCGGAAGGCTCCCAGAGCGCCCGGGAAAGTTTTTTTTTTTCGTTTTTTTTCTCTTTTTTTTTTTACGGCAGCAGAACCGCCGGACAATAGAAAACTGTTGGGCGGAGCTAGCTGTCATTGCTAGCTCCGCACAATCGTTTTCTATTAACTTTTTTTAACTTATTTAACTATTTTTCTGTTCTGCTCCGTCCCTCTGAGGGGATCTATAGGAATAGGCCAAACAGCAGTGAGTAGCCTGCCGGAGGTTCGGCTCAACCGATCCAGATGTTGGATCAGCTGAGTAGAACTCCTTCGGCACTTCTGCTGAGCATGTTCAGCCGACCCGAGCATGTTCGGCCGACCCGAAGCCATGCGAAGCAAGCCGATGTACGGCTGATTTCAGCCGATATATGGCTGAAATCAGCCGTACCAGCCTGAAGTGAATAGCCGAACAGTGTTCGGTTCACTTCACTTCAGGTCGGTCATTCACTCGGCTGCCTACGGCAGCTTAGTGAATAGACCCCACAGTCTACATCCTAGATAAGTCTAGGGTTGAGTTTTCACCTATGCGTTTAATGTAAGCTGCAATTTACAGTTCTACATTTTTTTCCCATTGATTTCAGTGGACTCCTTGATATGATTCAATGTGCGTTGACATGAGATATTAATGCACAGAGTTTATCCCCATCTTAGTTCCAGAGCATGTGGAAAAACTGCAGCATGCCCTATTTTTTCGCCAAAATGCATGGCGAAAAAATACGCATGCCATCACCCTGGAATGCACTGAAAGCCCATTTTAGACTAAAACAATTTTTCTTTTTACAAAAACGGCCCGGAAAGCATCAAAAACGCAACAAAAACTCAAAAAATGCTGCATTTTTTCAGTATTTACACAAAAGCAACAAATGTTCAGATCACTGAATCATGCCTGCACCTACCATGAGATTGGTAGTGGGTGACTTTATGTCCACTAACTGGGAACTTTAACCTGTACATTGGCTTTTAGGAAAGAATTTGATTTTTACTTTGTGTCACCCCTGCCAGAGTCTGAACTTCTAAAATTTGTCTTCAGTGGAGAAATATTGGTGATAGTGCAACTTAAAATTCTCAGTAAGCTAGACTTTATCATCCCTTATTTGCCACAAATATAATTTTTCAGCATTGAGATTGTTATATTCAGCTCTCATTGCCAAAAATACAATTTCTTATGATATATAACAATTGTTATAGCTTGATGAACTGAAGTAGAATCACAGCCATAACTTTAGTTTTGGTAAAGGGTTAGAACTTCTGGTGAGGTTTAATTACTGTATGCGTCCAACCTTTCCCTATCATTTCTTGCAGTGTCAATAAGGCAGGAAATGGTGGAAAATCTCCCCAGTGGAGACACAGGAAGCAACACAAACCTGACAGAGGTATTAAAAAATGGTTGGATTTCTACTTTAATGTCTATTACATTTAGGCTTGTCAAGAGCATGAATGCTTGTGTGTGTCTGAACATAATGAACAATATTGTTCAGCAAATGAAGATTTCCTAAGAAAAGTTTGCCATCTAATGCCTGTAAGCACATTAAGCTTCACTTGCATTAAAACATTCTGTAAATCACTGTATTTTTTGCATATGTCACAATTACTTAGGTCATTAATTCTTCTTCTACACTCTTCTATTGAAACTGGGTCAGTCATTTTTATCTCACAGTATCAAGCTAGGCATTTATAATCAAAAGGCATGTGCCCTCTATCTATGTGTTTAGCTTTCCACAGACTGGCTATACTTAGCAAACAATATACAGATGACCATAGACAGAGAAAGTAAAGCACTCCATTACACATAAGCACTGCCTTAAAATTCTAAGTAGGAGAAAAAGTTGGGTCCCCCGGTCTATAGGCAGCACTAAGATAGAAAGGATGTTGTTGTTTCTACAGAAATCAACATGTACAATATTTACATGTACCGTGTCTCAAGTGATATTCAATTTATTTGAATTTGTCCCACCATAGAAACAAACAACCTGTTATTTGATGATGTGAACTTCTTTTAATTACTGCTTCATAAAACACATATTTGTTGGCACTGGCCAGTCTTGTCTTTTTATATTTTCAACATAGAGATCCATTGACAATGGTGTTTTCTTTTTTGTATTCAGTTTTTAGTAAACATGCTCACGATCCTGTCTACACCCTAAAAAATTATAAACAAATAGGAATAGTCCATCAGTACTGCAACATGCCCCTTTTTAATGAAAATTTTACAGGTTGGCTTCAGTGTATATATTATTTTTTATATTGTCAGTTTCTGTTTAGTTTGAAGTTTGTCTATTAACTTTAGATGCAGTATTTTTGCTTTGGAAGATTGATTATATTTAGAACCAATTTACAGCTTGTGTTTACTTAGTTTCTTCTATTTGCCTTGTCTAGCCTCTTGTCTACTCTTCTGTCTCTGCAGGCTCTTAACTGATGAACCGTATAGCCCAATGGTAATTCTGTATAAACAGACAGCATGCTGCTTCCTAAAGTTCATTCTCATTTTATTTTTTTGCAATACTCAGCCAACAAAGTTGCAGCCAAATAGGATAGACCCTCTATGAAAGGATGTCATTATTCATATGTGCCCAGAGCCACAAAATCTCTAAATACATTCTTCTACCTAAGCACCAAAAATGTGTTCAGTTTATTACGACTAGGTTAATGTATTTCTAAAGGGACATTGGTGCATTATTAGTAATCCTTTGTAATGTTTTTAGACAAAGTGAACTTATCCACCCCTCTGATCTAAATTTCCCAATCCTACATCCAGGTGCTTACCCACCTCAGTATCACAGATGTGGTCTGTGGGGATATTTACATCCTGCAGCCAAAATCTTTCTTACCACTGGCTGTGACTGCACACTGGGTCATCATAGAATCCTATCCCACAACTGGGGAGGTTTTGTGGTTTAGATCAGCTGTGGGGCAGCATGGACAGGTGTACATTGTCTTAAAGTGCACTGGTCTTTTAAAGTAATATTTTAAATGTAACGTAAGCATGTAGTTTTACATACTTCCCATACTATATATTTATTATTGATTTACACATTTATACATTCACCTTCTAGAGATTGTCTATATTTTTGTGAAATCACTGAGCCTTTCTGATTAATTACTGCTTAGATAAAGTAAAAAGCACATTGTAAACCAATTATACCCAAAGAGTGGACTGTGATGAGAAAATTCTGCAGGTTATCCTGTGCTTTTCTTCATTCAATGCAAGTTTACCTTTAAAAATCCCCCAATTTTCTGTAATAAGAAAGAGGGACACCTTACCGTACAAGGTATGTAGCAACTGACACTCCCCTGCAATGCCCCCAATTACAGAGCCCCCAAATAATATGCAGAAAATGATTGCTTAAACCCACAAGGGCTTTTTCCCCAACACGTTTCTGGTTTACTGGGTTTTCAGTAATCAGAAATGCAATACTTTAGAGCTTGGGTAAAAATGTTAGTGGAGTATAAATAGTAAACAGTTGAATAGTAAATATTTATAAAGTCCAATACAATTAAAAAAAACTTTTTATTAGGGTAGGGAAAGCTAGAACTCCTTTCTGTCTATGTCCCTGTTGCAGATTTTCCCTCACTTCCAGTCTGGTAAAACCTTTGTCAATGTCACAGAAAGAGAGGGTAAATTCCTATAACAGAGCCCTGGATAGCAATTAAACCTAATGGGAGTTCTAACCCTATCTTGCCCTAGCCAAAACTAAAGAGAAAACCTGACTTGACATTAACTTTAAATGTGTAGCTTGCATTATATTGGCTATATCCAGCCAAGAAGGTCCTTATTCAGGCACTTCCTGCTATGGGGTAACAACTGTCTCCCAATTGTACTCATGCATTGTCACATTTTCACAATCGCCCCTGGTGAAAACTACAAGCAGTTCTGCTGTTGCACATTGCACTGGAATGGTCCAGCATTGTCACGATCAGTAGGCTGGTCCACAGCAATAAGAAGCAGCGGATTCTGGGGCAAGTGCATGTAGACATAAAGTGACTAAAAGAGGCTGGAAGAGATTAACAGCATATGAATGGAAAGAATAGATTGTGAAATTACTAAATAAATTGCAATTGTTTATGATACATAGTGATTTAACAAATTAAATGTCATGCAGTGTGAAGATCTACTTATATTACACATAAAGGCAAAGATTTTTGTACAAAGTAATCACGCCTTTGTTGGACTGTTTGATAAATGTTACAGGGCCAGCAAGGTACATTTGCTATAAACTACAGTCTAATGATGAAGCTTTAAAGTGTACAGATAGTAGAACACATAAATGTCAGCTGCAAAAATATATTTTTCTCCTAACATTAAGAAGATTACATAACATGAAATAATAGTGTTTTCAGACAAAAATGTAAAAATGTTTAGCAGCTAGTAAGAACATTATATATTTGCACCGAGCCAGTCAAAAGCATAGGAAAAAATAAAAAAAAGATTCTACTTGTAAAGATAAATTTGGATAATCACCAGAGATATTATTTGGGTGCAGTTCAAGCACGAGTTTGAGGCAAACCCAGCTTGTTTGCAGTTCACAGATCAGGTGAACTAATGTGGCCGTTTGCCGTATAGCAATACTTTTTTTTTTAGGGTCAGCAGTATGAAGTTGTTACTGACGCAGGCTTTCCTTTGCAGTTGATCACTGTATCACAGGATGCCCAAGAATTCATATTCATCAGATATAGAAGGAAGAGTGTACCAAGAGTAAAGAAGGAGGGTACATCAGGTAGGGAGCAGGAATTGGCAGTGATGTTCCTGCAGCTCCAGGTAACCACTATGTGGGATTGAGCAATGAGGAAGGTGGGGACAGTGAGGTGGCAGAGATTGTAGAGGTGAGTGTGACGAATGGCAAATCAAATGCCACTGTGTCCCACCCAATATGTGACGATGCCACACTCAGCCTCGCCCTGCACAGAGACTTTCCAGCTCATGGGACAACACTATAAGGCCAGCAGACTGAGAGCAATAATCACTGGGGTTGATTAACTCTGCAGTTAACCCTCTACACACTCAAACAATAGCTGCTACCGCTTGCTTTAACAGAAACACGCACCGCTCCCAGCAATTGCTGGGACAATTCTAACATTATGCAATGCCTGTGATGCTCATTGTCCCTCCAGACAGGAATGTAACAGGTTTTATGATATGTTAGCGCTCTTCACAGAGACAAGGGTTCTTTAAATCAAAGAGATAGTTTGGAAACTTTTTTTGTCAACAGGGTTATTTACAGGTCATCTGAGCCAAAACACTGGTGTGTATTCTACTTGGATCTGCCAACTGATAACTTATAGTGTTCTGCATACTCAGTACATTCTGATTCCTCGTTAAGAGGTTGGCCATAAAGCCATAAAACAGCCATACATTTGCCTGGATAAATTGAAGAACTTTTGAAGACTCTCTAAAAAAACAAATATGTTTACTGGCTGGTTTAATCATTCGGAAGTCTAGAAGTGGTAAATTTAAACAAACTGAGGGGATGGGGTTTCCTAAATAGGTTTGGGGTGCCCAGACCGCATTACTGTCACAGGGGAAAGTGAGGGAGGGGCAGAACAGCAGCAAGGGTGGGTTCTGTCCAGGGACAGCATGTGCATGATTGAGGGGAGGAGCCATTCTATTCCACCTGATAGCACTGCCCCATGGGTTCAGTTCACTGCTATCCCCAGGGCTGCTTTATATATCTATGCAGACTGGGAATTTTTTCATACATCTTCTGCAGAAATCAGCGTTGGGGTTTGCTGCCCCTGTCTGCAGCCTATCAGTCGTGGTACCACCAACCCAGTAATTTGGGTACCACATGCATGAGGAGACAAATTAATCTGCACCTCAGTGGAAGTATCACCTTAATCATACCAGTTGGCAACAAAAGGCCCACACTTCTCCTTGTTCCTCACTTTCACCTCTCCCCCCCACTCCACAAAATTCTCCATCTGCATCCACTGTCCCATATGTGGCCTCAAGGGAAGTCTGACAGGGGTTTGAGAGACTTACCTTATGGCACAGGAAGTGAAGAAGACCAGTATAGGGCCACATAGGGAAGGGCCAAGTGAATGCTTTTAAGTGATTTTTTTCAAGCACAGCAGACAGGCTGCAGTCACAGGCAGTGCCTAAACCATATGATATTAGAACACTTAGGGGTCCAGGTCTGACACTCTTCGAAGTGAGGAGCCCATGGACTATCGGGTGCCCAGGCTGGGTCACCAGCTGGAATATATTTATGCATGGGAGTTTCTGGCTTTCCCTTTATCCAGTGTGCTGTCTGAGAGACCCTTCGGTGCAGTAGGAGGTTTTGTTACAGAAAGATGAATCTACCTGCCCTTGACACTGTGCACCACCCCACTTTCCAAAAAATGACCAAACCCCCTGCAGCTGATGCTACCGACTAAATTAACCAGCCCTGTTACCAGACCCTGCCAACTCTGCTGGCCTGCCACTATTTCCAGCTCCTACCACCTCTTCTGGACTTCCACCACAACCACCTCCTAACATTATTACCAACTCCTACCACCAATTCCGATCTGCCTCTATTACCAGCTCCTGCTTACTTTACTGGCCTGCTATTGTCACAATTACCAGCTCTCGCAACTTCTGTTAGCCAGCCACAATTACCAGCTCCTGCCACCTTTCCTGGCCTGCCACCGATACCAGATTCAGTCACTATTACCGGCTCCTAACATAAAGTTGAGAGCTTTGGATATATTTTTATAAGAGTGCACATTCCTATAGCTTTTAGATCTGTTGTGGCTGCTACTTCCACCTGTCAGTTTGGGCCTATTACCGATGAAAGAAAAATCAGGTGTCACTGTCAAAACCGACCGAAAAAAATACTTTTCCTAAGCTGTAATGAATCAAATTGGGGTGTTGCTGCTGTAGTTAAGCCAATCAATAATATAAAAGTAGAATAATGTATTACAGAAAAATATATTACGGTGTCTGTGAGAATCATTCTGTTCTGTAACACCACATGAAGCATCTCCCAAACATGCAATTGAAAGGAATAGTGCCTTTTCCATGTCACACTCAAACTCACATTAAAAGTATGGCTCTCCCCCTGATGTATTGGTATTTTTTAATTGTTACATGTCCACCAAGGGAGTTCCCAGCTCCCCCCATTTGTTTGACAATCTCTCCTGCTGATTAGCCCTGAAAATGGCTAGAATTAATTTTCAAGATTCACCCCCTATAGACTGAAGTGGGGGTTCAGATTTAAGTTTGCAGTTTTCAGACTTCACTATTGTTTCAAAAATTGCCATGTGAACCTAACCCAGAAATTGTGTTACTGGAAAAAAGGAAAAAACCCTGAAAAAAAAGAAAACTAATGCATCCAGCACATCTAAGGACAAGTGAGCTGCAATATATTAAATTTTTGTTTTAGGGTTTAACTACACCCTAAGGGTACAGCCCAAAGCTTACACTACAGAGTATTCTTGCTGATGTGCATTCTATTATGAACCACACTGAAGAATGTTGAACTGATCACCAGCATTTCAACATTTTTTACTGTTGCTGCAATTCCAAGTTTTAAAAATAAACTTTACATAGCAAAATGCGCATTAGCTTGACCTATTGCCACAGTAACGAACCACACGATTAACCTAATGTACTGAGTCCTTTCTACGCAGTAAACTGCAAGGTAGCTTGTCTTCTATACTGTACAAATGTTCTTCTGCCTACTAATTTTCATTTGGCTCTTGTTTAGGTTAACATTTCCATGACTTCTGCATAGCTAAAAATAATACATCAGTAGTGCATTTAAAAATATCTCAGACAGAACTTATACAGTATTTCTTGATAATACAATATGACAGAGTTTTGGAATAAAAACCTTATATGTTCGACATTATACCAATGTAGATATATCAAACAGTCCAGACATCTATTGATTCTTTATATGAACCTTTGATAAAAGTAGGATTCTATTTTACAATTTATAACACTGGGAACATTTTAGGAATGTGTTGGTAGCAATACACAGTATCCCTCCGTTACAGGTTTTTTAAAATAAAAAAAATATACTATACATTTAATAACAGTGAACTAACTAATGATGCTAATGCTAATGAAAACATGCCTTACTTTTCATAATTACAAAAATCATATCATGTAGTTGGCATATTGAAATATCCACAAACCGTAGATAAAAATGTACATTGTTGATTGGGCGTATTCCATCTTTTTAGCTTGCAAGATATCAAACAACAAGTATTCTGTGGTGTGGGTCAATCCCTTATCTCATTGGAGAGGGCAGGGACTACTGATTTTACAGATCACTGGACTAGTAGATAATCTTTTCTTGAATTTTGCTGTTTTAAGTTTAAGGCATTAGCTGAACTCTGAAATAAATCAGCTTCACTGAGCCAAGATCTTTATATAAAACATAAAATGCGTATTTTTTCTTACACATTTTAATCATTGAGTGGGCAACATAGATTATATTGTTAGAATATCATATTTTACTAGGTTTACATTAACTTGTTAATATTATATAACAAGGGCTAGTAGTGAGAATTTGAAATTACCTTTTCAACCGAATGTGGAATGGTTAACATGTTTTAGGAACATATCTGATGCACTGTTATCAGTCCTGTACTTCTTGGACCATGACCATATACTGTTAGAATGTCAGCTGATTCACAGGATGGTAGATGGCTCAGCTGCCTTGGCAAAAGTCGAATTCTAAATCTATTAGTACATGGGCAGCTTTAGACTGCTCACAATAAAGCAGAAGATGTTAGTGCAACAGGGGTTTAAAACAGGGTTGTTAGCATCTGCCCAGTAAAAGCCAGACTTGGTGCTAATGCTATTAAAGTGTAACTGCAACTTGAGCTATAAACTCTTGTTAGACATAGCCATGCCTTTATTGTTTCCCTGAGTGCCCTGTGTGGCCACAATACTTTTCCCCTGCTTTGCATAAACCAGCACCATTTTACTACAGCACCCATTCTGTATGTTCACCCACCTGCTGCTTGTATGCAATGAAAATCTTGTGCACAGCCTGCTGAACTCAGCATGGAGGTCCAACATCAGTCCAGTTCCTTGTGTTTTGGAAGTATGTCCAGAGGAGAGACAACATACATCACCTTAGCATTAAGATCAAGATTTGTAGCATGAAAAGTCAAAAGAGTATGCACAGTACAGCCATAATCCTATCAACCCTGTTTGGCAGAAATGTGTAGCAGATTGACCTGCAAATGAGGAATAAATAAGAAATAAATTTGTAGCCAATACATTGATGGAAACGTGTACTTGGGGGTAAGTTACACTTTTTATAGGCAAAACGTATGCAAATGATCAAAGTACTGGTAGTATTTCCAGAAAATGGCAACCATAGTTCAAAACCATTATTTTCCTGGGCAAATTCGGACAGCTGGTCCTATTTGTTACTCTGAAAACTTTCTTCATTTACTGCAGTTTGCACCCAAGTTAGGTAAGGTAAGAAATATCGGCTACAAACTGTATGCTGCTGAGAAATGGAAAGTGTTCCAATAATGAAACAGTGCATTGTGAACTTTGGGGCCGAAGCTAGCCAAAGGATCGGCCGAAGCTACGGCCAGATCCTTCGGCAGTTTCGTGAATAGACCCCTGTGACTACAACCACATTTAAAGCCCTTTCACACAAGCATTCCAATCAGGTCTACCTGTCAGTTTTTCAGGCAGATCTGATCGAAAGCCTGATGTTAGTCTATTGGCAGCCAGATCAAAACAGAAGTGCATTGCTTTACATCCAGTTACCCCAGAGTCCTGCCAGCCCCGGAAAACCGAAATAGAACAGAGTTCTGCTTTGGCGGACCTGATTGTAGCAGATCGGGGGTAATCTGATGTAAATGGACACATGTCATTTCAGTTTTTTCCTCCATTGCGAGATGGAGGAAAAAACTGGACGGACACGGATGTCACAACAGTGGCATCTGTTCCAAACTGCTCCGATCAGCAGGGGTTCCGTGCACGTAAGTCACCCATGTGAAAGGGTACTTACAGTTTATGTATGGATCTGCGGTTATTACAGTAGCTCTAGCAGTATGCTGGCATCTAATGTTTTTGGGTGAACAAATATTGTGCTCACTGAAAATTATTTGTGCTCACTGAAAAAACCATAGATACCATAGTATAAAGAAATATTTTGCATCAACTATCCCTGTCGAACTTTCCAGTGTGATTTTTAAATACAGTGTTTTTCATATACATAAGTCTTATTCAGCAGTCATACATTAACCCTTACATAGATAATGTTTTTTCTTATTACAGTTATTGAATATAAGTAAAGCTGAATTTCAGGGAAACAGCTTAATATATAGATGACTTACATTATAGGGAGACAATTTATTTGCCAAAGTATTTGTATTTCTATTCATTATGTTCTGAGATCTACACAGCCCTGCCACACAGAGTGGATACAGTGGTGTCCTCTCTCCATGCCCAGCTGCTGATTGCACAATGAAAGAGCAGGCTGGTGAGGTCATCTCTCTGCTTGCTCTGTCCTCCTATCAGCAGGTTACCTGCAACTCACTTGATTGGCTCTCCGCATACCCCCCCCGCAGTCTAAAGTGCTGCTGTATAGCGGATTGCAGAAAGACGAGATGCATTAAAAATAAAATGATTCATTAAAGAATACTTTGCTACATTTATTTCCATCTTTCATATGTGCCTGCAGTTCTAATGTTCATGCTTCAAATACCAATTCAAGCACAAGTAAACACAGAAACTTAGCATCTCTATGGTGCTATGTATGGCCTTGTGGTGTCTTCCCAATGAATGTCAGCATTATGCGTCTGTTAGCTGATATGTTCATAATAATAGTTCTAGAAAAAAACTAGGAATCAGCATCAAATTTGGTCAAACAAGCAGCAATGGCATATTCATGAAGTACACATTTGTATATACATTATCTCTATACATACAGTATATACAAATTAAATGTAGGTGAACAGACCAATAATGTTTCACTAGTGAAGCATATTAAGGTAAAAAAAAAATCTATGCTAACTTTTTCAATTTTTTAAAAATTATTTTGTATATGACTAGATTTTGTGTTGAATTCCCTTTAATTTACACAGTACAAAGTAAATAAGAGCCCAAGTGCAGATTGTTTTGTCCTTTTCGTTTAAAAAAAAAGTATGGCTTGAAACTAGGCCTCTCACATGAGCTCCTACCTGCTAACATATATGTAGCCCTTTAGGTATATCACCCGTTATGACAAATAACAAAGTTGTATTGAAGTTTTTAGATTACTTGTATAGTACTATTAAAGTAGAATTCCAGCCAAAATGTAAATGTTTAGGTGGGGAAGAGAAAGAACCTATGTCAGGTTTTCATAACTGTGAACCCATTGTAGAGGACGATTTAACTTACTCTCTGTTTCTAGTCTTGGTACCATTTTAGGACATCTCTCCAATGGGGACAAAAAAAGGTAATGAAAACTGTAATAGCTATCTGCATTCCTACTGGGGAACGTTCCCTCATTTCCTGTTGTGGTGACAGTAGTCTCCCCAACAGTAATGCAGACAACAATAATAATCAAAAAGCGGTAGTTGCCCTTCCACAATCTAATTATGCATTTCAAACATGCTTAGGAAAATGTATTTTTTTAAATACTTTTAGGTGTTTTGACATGTAGTGCAATTAAGTCATGTGCGTGTACTTTAACATGCAAAGCCTTCTTCTTGCAGGCACTGTAGATATTTTACTTTATCATAGCATTTGACCCCAAGCTTTCAATAAACATATACTGTACAGTATATTCATACTTGTGCTTTGGAATCTACCTAAACTATAATCCAAAAAACACGCAAAACCTGTTTCTTGGACTCAACAAACTACCAATACTTTTGTACCATATTATAAACCAATATTAAGACTGCTGCTCCTACGGAATCAACACATTACACTCACACACACACTTTTTTCCCTCCTTTCACATCTGATTTCCCTCTGTTCCCTTAGCACATACATTATATGTTTTCTTTAGGAATATCCTATGGGATCTTTAGGAAAATCCATGGATTTATATTGTTTTTTCACCCTTAGATTAATTATGAATGTTTTCTTTGTGTACCACATATATTCCACACAGGTCATATTTTATATACTGTATAGTGAACAAAATCAAAGTTTCACTGAATTGTTCAACATCCACTTATGAAATATTTATTCCACTTCTCGTATGTTATAAGCGCAAAACACGTCATAAGAGGTCGCAAAGGGAACGGCCATAGTTCATCTAAATGTGAAGAAAACTTTTAAATCCATTAATTAAAGGAATTAAAGGAATGAGGATATTTCTAAAGAGCACTTTTAATTTATGTGCTAAAGGAACAGAGGGAAATCGAGTCTGTGTTTGAACATATTAATTTGTTGATATGATACAAGCAGCAACCTTAAAGTGATATTAAAGGCAAAAAATGTTTTCCCTCCCCCCCATGTAAATGTTAGCACTTACCTTAAATGATGTCTCTTATTCTGGTCTTCCTCTTCTTTCCCCATGTTTTCATGTGTCCCTCCAGGGGTGTGACGTCACTCCGATCCAGCGCTGACTGCTCTGTCCCTCCGATCCAGCGGTGTCTGCATGCGGGTGCACGCGTCCATAGACTTACCTTGCGTCTCTGCTCGTCTCCCACCCGAGAATCGGAACTGCGCATGCGCCCGCCCCAAGAACCTTTGCGGCCGTACGAGCAGTTCCTGATTCTCGGCGCGGGAGCGAGCAGCGATAACGAGGTAACTTTAAAATGATTTCAAGCGTTTTTTGGTTTTTTTTTTACACTTCTTGCCTATATCTACTGCTTGCTAGCAGTAGATATAAGCAAAAAAACCCGTAGGGTTTAGAACCCCTTTAACTTTGATATATAGTACAAAAGTATTGGTGGTTTGTTGAGAAGCAGATTTTGCGTGTTTTAAACAAATGGTAAAGTTCTTATAAACAGTTTCCATGTGATGTACCATTTACCATAAGCAGCCCTGATGTGAACAAGGCATAATTTAGTTAAAGTTAAAAATAATAAAGTTAAAGTGACATTAAAGCTTCACTTTGTATTTTTTTCATATAGGAGGCCCACACTTTTTTTCTTAAATGTTCAGTTCCTTGTTTTCGAGTGGGTCCCTGTATCGCTCGCCCCCCTCCCCCTGCACTGGTGCCTTCATCAGCTAAGCTGCTGCTGTGGAGGCACCCGTGCATGCTTATTCCCAGCTGTGCCCGCAAGTAGCTGTGTGCATCTATAGACACACACAGCCCTGCAGTAGGCCACACCCTCCCTCTCCTCCCAACAGATAGATTAAGGGCAGTATCCTCACCAGTATTCTCAGTATCCTCCCCTGCAACCAGGAAGTGTGGGGAATGGAGGATCGCTGTACTTGGCGTTTTTTACCCTAATGCAGAGAATGCATTAAGATAAAAAATGCCAAGCCTTTAGTACATATAAGGTAAGAGAAAAATAAATAGACAGATACTGACAATATGAAAAACAGGAAATGTACATATAATATATGTCTGACCTTACAAAAATTATAGTGTGATGGCAGGTTTGGAAATTACCAAACCTATTACAAAAAGTAAAAAAAATTCTGTGGGATCTGTGGGAATATGCAAATCCCTTTAGAAATACATACTGAAATGGTTCCCCAAGGTGACAGAGACATATCCAGAAGTTATGGATTTATAAGTCTTTTTCCATCATATGTTAGCTCATGCAGTGATTCACAACCCAGCAGTGTGTGTAGTGATCTGAAGGGGAATTGGTTCACATGATAATGTGTTATCCCTGCTGATAAACTTCTGTATCAATCTCACGCTCACTGGTTTTCCTGTCTTTTTAAGTGCTTACTGGTGCCACCTCCACCGAGTCAATACACCTCATATATTATTACTTTGATTAGGCCTGTCTTTTTCTCAAAGGAAATCCATTTAGCATTTTATTTTATATCAGTATGCACTGAACTTTTGCTGTTGTACAGCAACATTTTCCAGAAAATGCATTAGTGATTCCAAGTGTCAAACAAATACCCAACCTTTCCAGGTTAAGGATAAAGGATCACCACAGGAGGGACTTTTTTAAGAAACATATTTGCATAAATGCCTACAGTATTACCTTTAATGATATATCCCTATTCATCCTGCATAATGAAAATGTGCACTGGCATTTTTTTATATACCAGCGTCCAGCTTAGATTGCAACAGTGTTGACCACTATTAAAGGAGAGTCCTAAGAGAACTACATTTTTTGGCTACAACTTAAGAAGTGTATCATTTTCTTGACGCTTTCTTTCTTGTTTTCTCTCATAGCCACATAACCAAAACATCAAAAACATCAAAACATCAAGCAAGCATCAGGATACATTGGGCAGGTTTGAGTACCTCTTTATGGAAAGCCGCCCATTCAGCTAGTGTGCATGGAAATAGAATAGGCTTCCTCAACCCTAATGCTGGATCAGTGCTGTTTCCTCCCCCCAGTTTCACATATCCACCTAAGCAGTTATCTAACTCATGAAGTCATTCCAACACATCTTTACTTTCCTAAATTTCCTCAGCAAGGAGATAGTTTTAGATAACCATCCCGCACACATACCTTCAAGTCATTGAAGATCTCCGGTGCACAGTCAATGGGTGGTGCCATTACACTCACAAAAATGTGATACTCACAAAAATTAGAATCTCTTACCACAGAAAGGAAATATGGTGTGTTTCTGACAGATTCCCACAGTATCAAAATTGGGCTAGAACAAATTCAAAATTCTGGTAAATCATTTGGTCATGCACAGCAGCAGAGGGAGCAACATCTATGGAGTTTGCATGGTTTAAATAGGGACAAACTCTAAAAAGACAAACTTGTTGATATACTTCTCAGTTTACAGGTCCTCTTTAATTATGTTACATTTGAGGGGGGTTGTTGCAATTGTTGGTTGATAACAGACCAAGCTCAAGTACTTATTAAAAATAAAGGCTGTAGTTGTTTCTGGTTTACAGTACTGAAATATTCAGCAGAACATTATACTGGAGTTTAAAGAAGGCATCTTATAATAAATGTTTGTTTTGTTCAATAAAAGTATAAAAATCCATCTTAAAAAGCATTCCTAAGTTTGTAACTGGAAAAAATAGCAACTTAGAACCCAAAAGAGAAGTGCACTGTGTGGCTGCTTATCATACAGCTGCTCTGATGCAGTATTTGAAACTGTTCACTGGCTTAAAATAATCAATATTCCATTTCCTCAGGCAGTTTGCCATGATTGTTCTGTAAATGGGCGAACCTTGAAGACTAGTGTGAATGAGAATGTTACAAACAGACTACGGAGTCTATGAACAAATTTCCGTTGTGTCCCTTTTATGGAGGAAAGAACATGATGAAGAATTTAGTTTTTCTTTTTCCACATTTAAACATGATTTGTATGAAAGCACTGTGTTTGAACAATGTTATGCCTCAGTAGTGACCACAAACAAATAGAGTACACAGGCTGTGCCATCACACATAGGATCACCGTCACTGACTTTTTTACAGTCCTATAATGTTCAACTTATTTTGTTAATGGTAGTATATACCAGGGCTCAAAATTTCCACTCGCCTGCTCGCATTTGGGTCTCCGAGTACCGGTCCGCAGGCCAACTCCGGCCCGCGAGCCGGTACTATGTCGCCCGCAGCCAGCTGACATGTCAGGCACACGGTCACAAGCCTCGTGCCTGAGTTGCGGGAGCAGCTCCATGTGTCTGCATCTGTGTCCGATGCAGACCGCAGAGTGGGGGGGTTAATAAGGGGGAGTATATTATTTTATGTGTGGGGGGGCTTATAACAGGGGGGTATATTATTATTTTTTTGCGGGGGGAATTGTAACGTTGAGAAGTGTATTATTGTGTTTTAAGCTGCCCATACACCTTACAACCATCGCACGAATTTCGTTTGTGCGATGGTTGTAAGGTAATTAAAACCTCGTACGATCTGCCTATCTTGGACAGGCAGATCATACTTGCGATCATCACAAGCCCTCCCCACTAAGGGGAGGGCATCCGATGATTGCAGTGCTGAGCAGGCAGTGTGCGCTTGCGCACACTGGCCCGTGCGACATTCGTCTTACGACCACGACACCAACCCGCCAAAAATCGTACGATTTTCGGCAGGTTTTTCAGCGTGCTTGGAAGACGAAAGTTGTACGACCTTACAGTAGAAGTGGTCGCACACTGCCCACACACCTGCCGAATATTATCGTACGATCGCAGGATCACCCGCGATTATCGTACGATAATCGGCAGGTGTATGGACACCTTTAGTGTATGTGTATATTAGGCCCCATTCACACCTACAGTATATTTCAGGTGTGATTAGAGATTCCTGTGTCAGGAACTTGCGTTTTCCTGCAGCAGGAATCCCTATTCTGCTGTTTACAAGCGGCAACTATCATAAGATAAGAATTATCATATGATTATTTAAGAGGGTGTGTTTAAGGGTGGAGTTAAGGCCAAGGCAGGGTAAGGGTTAAGTGGGGCAACTGGTGGCTAGTAACTCTTAAGGCCTGGCTAGTAGCTCAGGACTTGAAATTTTGAGCCCTGGTATATACTATACTTTTATTTTCTAAAGACAATATTAAATACAGTTACAGTAAGTTAAATTCATTAGACATGAGTGTTATTTCTAATTCCCCTAACTGCCTGTTAAACTCTATATTAGATGATTCTTATTTAAGAGTTGAGACTTTATGAATTCATAATATCTGAACTGATGGTTAGTGAAGCATCACTGTTAAAAACAAATGAAATTCTCTGCACTAACCGGTTACAAGTATCCTAGGCCTTTCAGTCATATCCTGGTATATTAATGCAATTGGGCTTCTTCCCCCCATTCTGTCCAGCTCTTGACTGGCTATACAGTTTAAAACATGCCTGCATACAAGCATGCGGCCTACGGGCTCCTCCTGTGGCCTGCTGAAGGTGCGTTGGCAGGTAGTTTTGTCTACACTGAAGTCTGTGAGCAGAAGAAGCAGAGCAGCAATGGCATTCACAATATACAGCACAGCCCCAGCTCTGGAGCAGGCCATATCATTGAAATGCAAAAAGTATTTCAGAATGCAGGAAAATATTAGAGTGCCATATACAGATATTTGTGAAGGTGCTGGGTGAGCAGGAAGATACTGTATGACTGTCTAAAGGTGGTAGGAATGAGATGGGCCTGAACTGTAGTGAATTTGGCTCAGACTGAAGATGGTGGTGAGCAGCCAAAGCAGATGACCTTGCCCTGGAGCTCTATAAACCTCTCTCTTGGCTATCATTTTTCTTTTTTTTTTTTATTCCAATATGGAATAAAGATGAGCATACAGTGTCCCTAACAGTGCAGTATTCTAGCTCACTAGGTATCGGACAAAATCCACTATTTAATATTATTAACTTTGCAGCTGTTAAATTACTCAAAAGAAAAGATGCAAGAACTAAAGAGCAAGTTATATGTTTTTTTTGGCAAACTAAAGAAAAAAGAAAACGTATCCAATGTAAAAGCCACCCTCTCCATACCTTGTTTCAAATTATTGCTAGTTATTCCAAATTTTTTACTGATGAGGAATTTGTCAGAATATATTATTTATATTTACCATTATTTTCTGTCAAAGTGTGCTCTGTGGATAAAAGTATGACTGCCTTTGCAGTCCATCTGTGGACTGAAGTTTGACATTCTTGATTTAGAGAAAGAGAGCTCATTGCCATCAATCTCCAAAGATGCATTCAAAAGATCTAGGCTTTTTTTATTTTGTATTTCAGTACTGCTGATCTCCTTAAGCCTCTTTGTATCCACTTTCTGTCTACATGCATGTACAAAAGCAATGGCCCTATGAGATTCCTCAGGGTGGGCTTTCTGACAGTGACAATGGTGGATCGGGTCTCCACATCAAGTGTTGGCACAGGAGCTTATAGTCTTCACTAGGAAAAGGGGAAGCACTATAATAGGAAGGGTTACATAAGGACGTTCATAGCAGGATATTTATTTCTATGTGGTTATTATTGGGTCTACTTTAAAGTATATGTACACTCTAACAATGATCTTCTGTTATTTGTCACCTTGTCTGCTAAATATACCATTGAATTCATTTTTTGTATCTGTGCAATAAAAGTGCAAAAAAAGGAAGTAGGCAGGGTGAACAACATGTGCTAAGAAATTCGGAGCTGTGCTGTCATGTCAAAAAGGAAGGTTGTAGCGAAATATTTTCCTGGCACATTAAGAATGATTTTTCTGTCCTTGCTGTGTTTTAAAGAGATAAAATGTTTGGAAATGTGCATGTGGATGTACAAAATGTTTTGTTTAGTCCTGGCAGGATTAGGTTTAAATTTAGGGGAATGAAAAAAGTTCAGCCTACATTTATCTGTTGGTGTGTGTCATTTTTAGGAATTCTCATCCTGGATATTATGTTCACTGAAGAAGAGATCTATGAGTTCTTTAATTTGTCAACATTCTCAGCTGATACTACCTCAGGGGGAATGAAGTTTCACATTTTCACTTACAGTAAAGAACCCCTTTTATAATTTAGGAATAAACCTCCTTACTTCCAGGTTGACATTGCGGCCATATCCCCTCTTAAGGGCCTTTTCTCCATGGTGAAGAAATGTAGACTATGTAAAGGTTGCTCATAGCTGAGATCCTCCAGCCTCCTAATTAATTGTTTTGCCCTTGGCTGTTCTCTTTCTAGTTCAAGGACATCTCACTGATGGATCAGAACTGCACTGCATAGTGGAGATGGGGCCGATCCAGTGCTTTGTAAGAATCATCAATTTATCCCTTTAAATAAATAACACTTTTTATTGCATGAGAGTACTCTGCTAGTTTTGTTAGCTGTTAGCTACCAAGGACTCACTGGTCTTTTTCCATCACCAATCTCCCAGGGGAGCTCCTCCTAATGAGTATTTTGCATGCATGTTTTTAACATATTTTTAGCATATTTCCCTGCATAGTTTAGTATCGTCAGCAAACACTGAAATTGAACAGATTGGTCTGGTAAGAACAATCTTTCTTAAAACTGTGCTGGTTGTTAGTTATGATACTTTACAGACAAATTCTTGAATACCTAACTATTCCCTCGAATACTTTGCATAGTATTGATGTTAGGCTGACTGGTCTGTAATTTCCCAGTAGATATCTCAACCCTTGTAGCCACATAGGTATAACGTTTTCGATTTTTTATATTTGTTATCCAATAGAATGCACTGGCGAATGCTGTTGTCTAATATTTCCTTAAAACACTTTTCTTCTGTGTTTTTGTAAAATAATAATTTGTTCTATTTAGTATTATACAGCAAGGAGTACAGCTTATTGAAGTTGGCCTTTTTAAAATTTAGCGTTCTTGTCATACCAACATGCCTCTCATTACACTGTGACCACTGCTACCTAGATTTTTTTTCTAGTTGGGGCTTCTACAATATTTCCCTGCAATAAGTTCAAGAAGTGATAAGTCATACTTAAATGATCTGTTCCATTTTACCAGTCAATATTGGAATAATTGTTGCCTCTCATAAACCTAGCATTGTCATGTTTTACAGCTATTTCGGTCTGTGAAAGGAGCTGTGTCTCTTCCTCGTCCTTTATGCTAGGAGGCCTATAGCAAACTGCCATAATGAATTATCTATGTGTTTATCACATAAAGACTCATCACATCTCCTATTATTGATATAATCTCTCTCTTATTTACTTTCAGATCACTTTTGACACACAAGCATATCCCTCCACATCTTCAACCAACCCTGTCCCTTAGAGTGTAATAAATGTAATACATGAGTGAAATAGAGTGTGGATTTGAATATTAGCAGCCCAACCAGATTTTTTTTACAGAATTCAAATAACTAATCAGAGCACTAACTCATCCCTATCACGATCAAGTCCAAGATTTCTATCAGTCAAAGGAAGTTCCAAAGCAAGCTGCTTAGTTGTGCTATCTTAATAGGATAACCCATAGCTGTGGATGGGCTTCATGTTAGTGTTGAAGCTCGAGTTTGATTCAAACACAAATTGATTCAAACACAAATTGTTCAAAGGTCAAGAAAATGGTGAACTAATGTGGCCGTTTACACCTATAGAAACCAATTATCAACAACACACTTCTTGGCCCCTGACCTGTGGTTAGGAGGCTTAGAAGGGCCAGTCATGGGAGTTTTTTATGTGCCAGTCCTGTCCCTATAAAAGTTATGGTTTTCAGCATCCTTTGTTCAGTGTGTGGTGGGAAAGACATGGCGTAGTTAGGGGCAAATTATAGTCTGTTTAAAGGCATAGCTGGATGCTGCTGCTGATTGCTGAAAATGTCTATATTCACAGACACATTCACAGTGTGTTGGACATTTTTTTGAGCAGATTAGGGAGGGATGGCAGAGTGTTTCCAGGGATGGTTAGGTGCTGTGGGTGAATGCTGAAAACCTCTGAATATATGCATTGGGTCACAGACACATCGTGACACGGTCCTGTGTTTGGAAGGAGATATATCTTTTTGTGTGTGACAGCAACAACTTCAGTTCCTGTCTAACTGCTGGACCACCCCTTGTTTTGTTTTTTGGGGGGTGGGGTACTTTCATTTATTGCACATTGTCATATATTTTTTTACTTTCAGTTAGTTTTTTTTTTTAAAAAGGGGAAGGTTGGGTTTTAGTAAAACTGAATAATATGCAAGTATTCACTACAATATTCTGGGGGCTTTTTCGGTGAAATAAATACATTCTAATGTTGATTTTTCTATTAAAAGCTGGCTGGCATGGCTGTTAAAAAGTATACTAGTGAATGTGGTAAAATACTATGCACATACTCACTACAATATTTTGGGGACTTTTTTCATATTCAGTAATTTTTATTGAAGAGTTTTTATGGTTACATAGAAAGATTATACAAAGTGCCCACTTTATTAGTACACAAGTGGAAGTAGCCAAGATTACACCAGATTCAACCCAGGTAGCAATCAGGGTGTACAAAGCAACCATAATGTAAAGTAGGAAGTGGAGTTGAAGGAAAGAAAAGGTGGGAAATTAAAAATGAAAAGAGGCAGCTGTAAAGGTAAAAAAGGCAAGTAGGATAGGGCCAGATTTAGGAGCGGTGAATGGGAATGTCCGGGAAAGTCGGGGAACTTTCATTAGCAAAGCATAATGATGTATTAGATTTTAAGCAAACGTTGGTCAAAGACCTTAGACCTAGGACATAGAGCCCTTAAATGTTATCATCAATATTTGATTAATTAAGGTTCAGTGTAAACTATTTTTGACCTGGATAACTCGTAGGGATAGCCAAGTCTTGGCGATTGTCTGTTTCATGGTGATAAGATCATGGGTCATAAGCGTAAACTGGTGCCTTTGAAATGGCATCAGTTTTCAGATTAATGAGCGCTTCATATGAATTCATAGAGAGCAGTTGTTGGAGAATTCTAAAGACCTGGGACCAAACATTATTAATTATATTGAATAAAAAATGGCTGGTGTGGAACTTACTTGAAATGCAGCCAAGTCAAAGTGATTAAATACTGTGTGCATATTGACTATAATTTTGGGGGGGCTTTTTCCAGTGGAATAAATACATGTTTATATTGATAACTTAGTTAAAAGATTACTGGTGTGAGTCCTGTTGAAAATGTGACCTAGGCAAAGTGTTTATATACTGTGCATATTAAATGCGGGCTGGTATAGAAAAATGTTTGAAAAACGGCCTAGTTGAGGTGTGTAAAGACCATGCACCTACTCACTACTGATATTTTGTGGATTTGTTTCAGTGAAATAAATACACTCCAATGTAGATTTGTTTTTATTGATAGCTGGCTGGGGTGGGTCGTGTTCAAAATGCAGTGAGTCAAACTATTGTGCACATAGTCACTACAATATTTCGGGGGCTTTTAAAAATAAAATAAACACATTCTAATGTAAATAATATCTTGATTTAAAAAAGCTGGGGTAGGTCCTGTTCAAAATGCAGCCTAGGGAAAGTATGTTTAATACTGTGCATGTAGTCACTACACTATTTGTGGGGCATTTTTCATGTAAATAAATAAACTCTAATGTTGTTTTTTTATTAAAAGCTGGCCAGTGTGGGCCCTGTTGAAAATGCAGCCTAGTAAAAGAGTTTAAATACTGTGTACATAGTCACTACAATAGTTTGCTGGCCTTTTTTAAAATAATTACACTGTAGTGTTGATTACAATCTGCATGGTGTGTCTCCTATAAAAAAAAAATGTGGCCTAGTCATCCAAACTTCCCTGATGCTTCACCGATCCCTGGAGTGAAGTGCATTCCACATAGAGCATATTGAAGTCATTGATGCTGCCCTTGTGGCTTGAAATCTCACTCCTGGTATGAGCTTGTAATTTACTGAAGCATTTTAAATTCTGTTGCAAACTTTAAGCCTCTTGTCAAAGCAAATTGGGGATGCATATGAGGCCAAATCAAAAAAATAAATGCATGTAAACTCTTTTTTTTTTAAATCTAAAACCAAAGACTTACCCTAATCACAGAATAAATGTTTGCACCATTATTTCCTATCTAAGAGGTGAACCAAGAACTTGGGCCAAAACCTACCTGGAAAATGAGGATCCCATTCTAAACTCTTTCACTAACTTTTTAGCTGCAATGTCTTTATTGTATGACGATCTGAGTAAACAGCTATCTGCAGAAACAGCCATAAGAACCATATAACAGGATAAAACACCTGTTAAAGATTACATTGCAGAGTTTAAGAGTTTTGCAAAATGGGCCAGAGAAACTGAGTCGAATTACATTAGTGTAAGAAATCAATTTCGCCTTGGTCTCTCTGAGGCTCTAAAAGATGAGCTCCCAAGAGTTGCTTTAATTCATCTTTCCATATCTATAGACAGCAGACTCCGCAAAAGAAGAGCAAAACATTTTCTATCGCACTTTACGATCCACATAAAACTACTACTGCTGCATTAAAAGACACTATGGAAATAGGTTATATCAGTGGCCCTTTCTCTCAAGCAGAAAAATTGAGACGGAGAAGTCTAAAATTATGCATGTGTTGTTCAGCCTCAGATTACTCACTGGATACCTGTCCTAATCTCAAGAGAGGCACTAATGGTAAGTCATCATTGATATGCAACTTAATATATGACTAACCTTATCGCTACCAGTAGATTTTGGACTTTGTTCAGGACTGTTTTCCCTCACTTTCGTAAATATCCTCTGATGTCCTATTGTGTTTCTGGGACAGGAAATTTCCCAAATGGTACAGCATAAAAAACTGGCAGGGGTGGTTTTATCCCTTTCATACTCTATCCACAGATAAAAAAAGTTTTGGCTATACAAAAAGATAACAAAAGGATAGAGCAAAGTATCTAAAAGTATCACCTAATTGTGCGACAGCTGTTTTATTGTCTGGTCAGCTGCCTGTGTGTTACTGCCACAGTGGAGGTTTTAGACCTGGATGTGATGTTTGGCAGGGGTGCACGGAACTTCAACTTCTATAGCAAGTAAAAGTTAATATATTTGTCAATTGTATATTTAGTTGATTTTCTAGAATTCATGTTTAATTTGTTTTTTTCTAAAAGAGTTTAAAAAGAAAAGTACAATCCTAATTAGCTGCTATGGGTTACAGTATTCACAAATTTGCTTGTTTAACCTTATTTTTAAATATCCTTCCATGTGTTCTAAAAAGCTGCCAACACCATGTATTCAAAGTATTATTAATGGATTAGATTAATAGACTGTGTTCCACAGCTGCAAGGGATTGTTTTCACAGAAAGACCTTACCAGACCTTGACTTCATTTGGCAAGTAGATATCCACATTTTAACGATTTCATACAGCAAACTTAGTAAAAAAAAGTTAGCTGTAGAACACAGAATACAGTAATGAGTGACAATGCCAAGTATTAATTAGAAAGAGTAGAATGAAAAATAAAAACAGCATAGGACATCTGCTGTATGGGAATAATGTGATTGCTGTTTAACCAAACAAGTGATGTCATAGCTGTATCTAGCTTCATGCATCTGGAAAGTGTAATATTTAATGTTGAAAATACAGTTGAGATTTACACTTTGGTGTCAAGTAACCTTAGATACTCTGGAATCACACTGTTCATTTCACTTCGAAACAGTCTCCAATAAACAAACAATAACTACCTTTTACTAAAAATTAACATGCATGCAGATACTGTCATTCATCTAAAAATTATCTGACAATATGTTTAATTTGTCCAATGGAAATTAAGGAGGCAGTAATTTGTACTTTAATTATGCCAATTCGCAAGTTGACAAACAAAAACAATGGGTAACCCCAGAAGAATAATGTACCTTTCCTACAAGATAAAACAGTAAATCCCAATCAGACTCCAGTAAAAATGTATATGAATGGTTTCTCTGAAGACTTACATAGTTACATAATTAGTCAGTTTGAAAAAAGACACAAGTCCAACAAGTTCAACCTATAGAGATAAGAAGAGAGTAAAAAAAACAAAACAAAACAAAACAGAACACTATACCCACAGTTACCCACTGTTGATCCAGAGGAAGGCATAGTTCAATTTGCTCCATCAGGGGGAAAAAATCCTTCCTGATCCCATAAGGCAATAAGATATTCCCTGGATCAACAATCTCTGGTGCTTAATGAACCTATAAGAACTCAACACCCAGTAATATTCTGTGCATTTTGGAATACAGACAGATTTTTGTTAAAACAGTTAACTGAGCTAGGTAGAACAAGCTCCTGGGGGAGTCTATTACACATTTTCACAGCTCTAACTGTGTAGAATCCTTTCCTTATGCAAATGTTAAACCTCTCCTCCAGACACAAATAATGCCCCCTTGTCCTTGGCAGTGACCTTAAAGTGAATAATTTATCACCAAGCTCACTATATGGACCATTTATGTAGCTATACATTGTGATCATGTCCCCCCTTAATCTCCTCTTCTGCAGAGAGAACCACCTCAGTTCAGCTAGTCTCTCCTCAGAGCTGAGCTCCTCCATGCCTCTTATGAGTATAGTTGCCATTCTCTGCACTTTCTCCAGTTCCACAACATCCTTTTTGTGAACTGGTGTCCAAAACTGAACTGCATATTCCAGATGAGGTCTGACTAATGCTTTGTACAGGGGCAGGATGATGTCTCTATCTCTGGAGGGTAGACCCCTTTATACAAGAAAGTATTTTGCTTGCTAGCAAGCAGTAGATATATGCAAAAAAATAAAAAAAAGTCCCCAAAAAGGTTATTACCTACATCTGTCTCCGCCACTCGCTCCAGTCCGAAGATCTGAAAAATTATTGAGCGGCCGTGAAGCATCATGGGGCAGGTGCTTGCGCAGAAGAAATCTTCGCCCGGGAGAAGAGAGGCAGGGTAAGTCAATGCAAGTAGCCCAGCAGCATGCACACGTGGGACCGGAAGACACAGCAGTCAGCGCTGGATCAGAGAATGGTATTGCTGAAAACTACTGGTAAGAAGAAAATGATCGGATCAAGAGTCATCATTTAAGTTAAGTCCTTAACCACTTCAAGACCAGGTGTTTAGACCCCCTTCCTGGCCAGGCCATTTTTCAGTATTCAGCGCTGCGGTACTTTGACTGACATTTATTCCGTCATGCAACGCTGTACTGAAATTAATTTTATACCATTTTTTGGGGGACACATAGAGCTTTCTTTTGGTGGTATTTAATCACCACTGGGTTTTTTTTTTACTATCATTAGGAAAAATTACAGAAAATTTAGAATTTTTTTTTTTTACATTATGTTAGGAAACATTTATAATTACCCTGTTTATTGGTAAAATATAAAAGATCGGGTCACGTCGGGTAAATGGACACCAAACATGTCAAGCTTTAAAATTGCGCGCACCCAGCTTGAAGTGTGGGATTAGATTCCCGCTGCCTTGTCTGGATTGGTCAGTGACAGGAGCGAGTGTAGTCGTTTACCCAGGGACTGGAGTGTGCAGGAGAAAAAGTGGCCCAGTTTTGGAAGGAGTCATGAGGAAGGACAGCGAAGACTTACATCGAGGAGGGGACAGATCTAGGGAGCTGTAATGTGCTGGTGTGGGATCTAGGGGGGCTCCATACAAAATTTTGCTATGGGACCCTGTGATTTCTAGTTAGTGTGTGGGGAAAAATAAACAATTTATTTAAGATTTTCCACCATAGTAATGCTGCAACACGGAAAACTACTTACTATGGCTCCTCACAACTTGTCAAGCTGAATCGATTAAACACCAGAAATCATTCTCTAACATTATCCTCCTATCAGTTGAGTGCATGCTTTTTGGTATTTCAGCATGCAAGTGTATGCATACAGTCCAGATATCATGGAAAAATGTTCATGTGCCATTTTGTCTTATTAGCATGCAAAAATGTTCCTTAATCGGGCAAATGTGTGTGCAAAGTTGAGTCTTTTTTTGTTTAACACATGCATACATAGTATTTTGCAGTTTAGTGAATCAGGCTGTAAGAGTGAGCTATAGCTATTCATTATGTCCATGGCAGATAATGCAACAGACATAGTGAAAATCAACAGGAACTTCTTTATCTGATGCTTAGGGAGGCAGAGCACATCACTTCTGCTTGAATAAATATGCCCCCATGACATGATAATACCACTCTAGAGTATGCTATCAGTCTGAATGGCAAATTGCAGGGGTTTTTTTCTCTTGTTTTGTGACAGTGGAATACTCTGCTTAGAGAAAGTACGCAGATGGCTGCACAGATGGTCAGATATGAAGAAGAGCCTTTGTTGTCTTGAAAACTTCTATAGCCTAACACCTAGGCAGAATTTTTATGTTAGTTCCATAAAAGGTAACATAATTTCAAGTTAAACCTAAAGACATTTGTTTCTTTGTCGTTAATGCTAACGCTTTGGAATAACAAAACAAGATAATTGGCATTAAAAAGGTAGAGGATGATTGTGTTTATCTTGCTCTCAATGTGCAACAGGAGAAAAGAAGCATTTTGCAGCCAACAGTATTAGAAGACTTTGATAACAGATATGCAATGTCATTATATAACCGCATATTTATTTATTAAATGGTGTAAATGAATGAAAACAATAACAGGGGTGTGCAAAGTGTAATAGTGCAGCCAGTACAAACTATGGTAATTATATTTCAGTTCACTAAAACAGTACAATGAATGCTGATTGGTTAGAATGGGTTACTGTACTATGTCTATTGATTCTTTATTGGCTAAGCATATACGCAGCTTCTCTGACATTTATTCTCAGTTCTAACTTTAATATTGGTTATATAGTGTAGCGCTCACCCCCGAAGGAGCCGCTGAGTATGATATAGGGTTCTCCTACCTGTTTGCCAGCCACGGCCCCTTTGCTCCGATCCAGCACACCGACACTGCGATACAGAAACAGGCTCAAGTCTTAGGGTCTTTTAGGGTATTTATTTGTGGATTCAACAGGAGAGAGAGGGTTTAGGATCTGTAGGATGCCCTTGGAATTTATTCAGAGGACAGCTTTCTCCCCTAGCAACAGCTAAAGTTAATAGTATCATGGCTCCTCCAGCCCAGCTTCCATCAGGTCTCCTTGCAGCCAGAACGGAAATCTCTGGGCCCTCAGCATCTGCCACTTGCTGAGGTGCACGCCAGATATCCAGTGGTGTATTCTAGTTCCAGGCGCCCCACACCTATCAGTGTATCCTAGGCCTCCAGGCCCCTCAGCACCTGCCATGTCACACAGACCTCCTAGGGCGAGGCCCCCAGGGGGAAGAGACCTTTGTACAGTGTACCCAGACCTTTTATTACCTGCCCTCAACCATGCCTCTGAGTCATCCTACTCAGGGATTGGCTAGGGTCAGGTGCATAGTCATAACCTGAGGATGGATCCTCCCTCACTGTATGCTAAGGCTCCCTTTTCCTCAGCAACAGGAGGAGCAATCAATCCAGCAGATTTAGGGATACCTATAGAATACAGAGCTCTGTATAATCAGTATCTAGCCTGGTTACAGTCCAGGTATCTCCAAATTGAATAGCGACATTTTAGAGGGCGCTACACTAGTATCATGGATTCAGCACATGCCAGACCCTGCGCCCCAAACTTTCAATACAGGAGAACACTCAAAGAATGGGATCTTGTTGTGTTGTGGTTTTTAACAAAAATTACATCTGACATACCGTATATATCTCAAAATTTCTTAAATGTACTGTACATATATACATACATTTCACAAAACAGAAATACAATGTTAAATAGGTTAACATTAAGGCCTGATATATCTTAAATTGTTCATCTCAGTATACTTGATATCACACATAATCCCTTTAAGGTGATACAAACACCTTCACATGTCAAGAGATTGAGTTCTTGAGACAGCTCTATACAACTTTAATCCAAATGGATATAGTTATGGATGTCATACCATTATATCACAAAATATGTATTTAATAAATGGTGTAAATCAATTAAATAAGTACCACTGAAGTGCAAAGTGTAAACGTGCAGCCAGTAGAAATGAATTATATTTCAGTTGGCTAAAACAGTGCAATGAATGATGATAGGTCAGTATGGGTAACTGTACTGTGTGAACAGATTATTTATTGGCTAAGCCTAGAGGCAGCTTATTTGACATTTCTCCTCAGTTCTAGCTTTGTGAAAGTGAGAAATTAGATTTCATCCTTATAGGCCAGTGGTGGCGAACCTTGGCACTCCAGCTGTGCCAAAAATACAAATCCCAACATGCATCTGCCTCTGGGAGTTATGTCTGTGGCTGTCAGAGCCTTGCAATGCCTCATGGGACTTGTAGTTCCAAAACAGCTGGAGTGCCAAGGTTCGCCACCACTGTTATAGGCATACCATACATAGGGAGAACAGAAATGTGAAGGACAAACATATTGAATGCTGTCCAGGTCATCCAATTGTTATTATTATTATTCTACAGGATTTATATAGCACCAACGCTTTGCTCATTGCATTACAATATAAAGAAAGACAGTACAGTTACAATACAGTTCAAGACAAGAAGGTTAGGAGGGCCTTGCCTGTGCAAGCTTACAATTCAATTGATTCCTGTTACACCCATGTTACATACAAACTGTTCCCTGTTGCCTCACACCCATCAGATTCAAACCTGGACTTGAAAGTAAAAGCTGGAGAATGAAAATTTGAATCTGTTGCATTACTATACCATAGGGTATAGGTTCTCAAGCAGTGCTACATGTACTTCTTGCTGTTGCTGTTAAATCACCAGCATTTTATGATAGCACATTATGGGTTAACAGGCATCATTGCAACTGAAATAATATCATGCAAGTAGCCATTTAACACCATTATGGTAAATAAAGGAAACATGGTTAATGAGAATGTATGCCCAGCAGGAGATGGTTCGCTGAAACCTACTTCCAGATGATGTACCGTCTCCTAGTTACCTGGAAGGTCTGTTCAATTAATATGCATTTATTTAGCACAATCTAAAACCCTTGTTCTTAAAAGTAAATAACATAATATCCATGCCTTGCAATACAGAGTTATAATAATAAATGCAAAATAATGGATGCATGGATGTGCAATGGATGTGATATACAAAGAGTGTACTCATGGAAACCTAAATTCCTTGGGGGATAGGAGAATTATTAAATTATATGTAAAAACTAAAACAAAAATTTTAATTATTGCAGCTTACCGGTTTTTAATTGTGGTGGCTGCTTGAGTTTTGTTTTTTTCTCCCCCTGATGAATAGCGCACTTAGGCTGGCTATACACTGGTCGAATGTCCAGCAGTGTGTGGCCCAGTCGGCACGCCTTCATTTGAAAAAAGTCAGTTTGTCGGTAAAATTTTACTATAGGAGCCTGTCTGAAAATTCTTGACCAAGCATCCACACTGTATAGCGTGTATGGGGGAATCAAGGGTACAAATGCACAGTGTATGGCCAGCTCTGCTGTCCCTTCATGTCTATGCTTTTTTACCACTGTATCTATGGAGGCAGTCAGGGTTGTCACCCAGGCAACATGCCTGCCTTTGTTGATCTCGATTACATGGTTGAGTGATGGGATCAGCAGTTTACACAATAAAGATATGATTGTTTAGTATTGTTTGGAAGCCAGGAAGAGAGTGTCAGCTCAAGAGGAGAAAAAGATTGAGGAACCTGAAAACAATATTGGTCAGTGGCCTCATGTGTCAAAGAGGATGTGTCCTAGTGACTGCACATGTGGTATAACTTGCAAGTGCCACCACACTGTGCATGCATCAATTGAACAGACTGGTCATAAAGGTCTACTGAGGTTAGACCTACCCAGGTAACAGTTGATGTTGGCAGGAATTAAACAAACAGCCATGCCATGGTTCTATGCAACATTTTCAGCAGTATCTTAAGGCAATCCTGCAACATTAGAGTATTTTGAATTCAACAAATGTAATACATTTGACACGAATACGTAAATACATTTGACATGAATATGTAAATCACAAAATCAGGGGGCGTAATTAGAAGTCACAAAGCCTGTGGCAATATTTTCAGTGCCCCAACCCCCCCCCCCCCCAAAAAAAAACGCGCTAACAACCATCTTACACT